>NC_043968.1:21350627-21463127 GCF_902148855.1 Sphaeramia orbicularis | reverse complement strand
CCGCCAGCCCAAACTTCACCGCTGTGCCCAGTGTAGGTTTGCCTACTATTGTGATCGCACCTGCCAGACTGCATGCTGGGATGAACATAAGCAGGAGTGTGCAGCTATCAAGAAGATCGGCAAGGCACCAAATGAACATGTTCGGTAAGGAGAACCAGATAATTGAAAACTCTATGTGCTGATGCATTTATGATATTCCTGGTCAGGACATTAGTTCACTGGACACATCTTTCTGGTTCCTCCATTTCTACCAAGTGTAAAATGAATGAAGTAAATTCAGGGTCCTGCATTGTCAAATAATGTATAATTCTTAAATAGTTAAAAGAAGACATTAGTACAACCACAAGACAGTTTCACTGATTGTTAAATTTTCTGTAGTGTTAAAGATAGAATGATGGGCAGAGGAACAAATGTTATACAAACTGCACTTGTTTGAACAAATCACAGATGATAAATCTAATGAAAAGATTACCACAAATTCTGCTGAGCATTTTCATGCATTAACTAAGAAGATGAAGCCTCCAGTTGTCTAAAATAGCAACTTTAAACTGTAGTTCTTCAGTATTATTTATTCCAAAAATAACTACGGAAGAAAAAAAAATCTGGACAAATGTCAAAGCAATTTCAGCAATAACAAGAAAGTTATCCCTTGTATAATTTCAGAAATACACTATATGGATAAAAGTATTTGGACACATTGAATTCAGGTGTTTTATATTGTGTAATAAATCTTTTTATTTTGTTTATCCTATCATGTAAAATGGTCACAAGATGCTTAAGAGTTTGTCTTTATTAATTTCACTCAATGTTAATTTTTTAAATCATTATATTTTTTGAAATGCTGCTAGATTTCATATTCTGATCATAAATAATCATTTAAAACCACAATTTCTAGTTTCTTTAACTTTCACTTAGGAATAAAAAATTGAAATTGCTTTGACATTTATTATGATGAGTATTGATGGTTGTGGTCATGTTTTAAATCAGTGGGAGGAGGAAGTCGTATGACCTGCAGGTGTGAAGTTTCCCAGTGTTTTTGTGACAGATTCTTAGTGTCCATCTGATTCCAGTTATTTACAGATTAACTGACACAAATTTGCTCTTTGCATAAATCTGGTTATTTTTTTCTCAATACAATCCTTTAAAATTTCTAAAATGCTCATAATAACTCTTAAATATACCTGAGAAACTGTGGGACAAAAATCTTTAAAAAAAATATAAAAAATGATGGAGCAAAACTTGTCAAACAAAATTTGGGTGATTGCCCAAACTTCTGACCATGACCGTATGCATCTGTATCTGAGTGTTATCGTCCCTCCATCTGTATTATGACCATTTCCAGCCTGGCGGCCCGTGTGATCTGGCGCATACACAAAAACACAGGCCTGGCGTCAGACAGTCAGCTGATCTCAGTGGACAAGCTGGAGGACCACGTTGCTGATATGTCTGAGGAAGATCTAAAACGGCTTAAGGCTGACGTGAACAGCTTCATGGAATACTGGTCCTATGGAAGCAAGCAGCACTCTGCGGACTACATCTCACATATCTTTGGGATTGTAAGGACTCACTATACATCAGCAAACTTACAACTAAACTGCACAGAGTCTGAAACAGAGTCTTGGGCTTCCTCTCACTTCTCTTCCTCACTTCATTGTCTGTCTTTAGATTAAGTGTAACGGCTTCACACTCAGTGACCAGAGAGGCCTGCAGGCTGTTGGTGTGGGTCTTTTCCCAAACCTTTGTCTGGTCAACCACGACTGTTGGCCCAACTGCACCGTCATCCTCAACCATGGAAAGTATGTGTCTGGACTCCTTTAAAGTCCCAATTTAACATGTCAGACCGATAAAATAGGCTTCCAGTGTCCACATGAGTTAAATGCATTTAAATATCTTCTTTTTTTCATTTTAGTTAAGAGTCAAACCATTTTTATTCTTGTCAACAAAACCTCTGAAAGTCAATTAAAATAACTACTTAAGAGTATGACTGCATATAATCTTTAAAAAAATCCTAAAAACTTGACAGCATCACCAGATAATAAAGTAAATGTCTCGGTTGATCTTGTACATTTGATGTTTTCCCTCCTCAGTGAAATGCCTCTATAGCTGAGACCTGTACCATATGAGTAGGTCAGTATCAATCAGAAAAAAATAAACTATTTTTACATTTAAAAGTCTCTTGTTTGTTTTTCAGCCAGTCAGCTTTGAGTTCTGCTCTCCACTCCAAGAGGAGGTCTGTATTACTGCTGTTCACCCTCACCCTCTGTGGTTTTATGGTGGAGGAACAACCGCCCTCACAAGGCTTTACTTTTTAGATCCATCCACTCAAGTTTGAATAAAATACAACCATGTTTATTCACATATTTGATAGTCTGTGTCGACTTTAGGTTGTATAAAAAGTGGTTTACAAAGATAATATTTTCACATATCCAATTTATTTAAAACATTTTTGTTGTTTGTTCTACCATGGAAACAGGGTTTGAGGGTTTTTGCTTCCTCTATCAGCACAGTAGTGGTGTGAATTATCTGTACTGAAAACAAGGGCTGTATCATATGTGGATTTACAGTAAATAAGAACATGTAACTGCACAGCTACATCTGGACTCTGCTTAAACTTCATTTCCTGTGGTTCTCTCCCAGGATTGAGCTGCGAGCTTTGGAAAAAATAGGTGAAGGTCAAGAGTTGACCGTCAGCTACGTGGATTTCCTGAACTTGTCTGCTGATCGCCAGAAGAAGCTGAAGGAGCATTTCTACTTTGACTGCTCTTGTCAGCACTGCAGCCAGCACATTAAGGATGACCTGATGATGGCCGCTGCAGACAGCAAGGTGAGTGAAACAGTTTGCATTGACAGTACAAGTCCAACACTGGGAGAAGAAGTATTCAGATTTACTCAGCTGCATTGATAATACTGTTGTAGGAAAAGTTTTGGCAGTGACAAAAGTTTTATTTTTTGAATGCTTTGCTGCTTAATTTTTTTATCTACATGTTTCAGTGAGGAATAATTCTAAGCATTTTATTAGTTTCAAAGAAATTTATTGGCAAATAAACACAGTTTGTGTCACTGCTGAAATGTTTAGCGATGACTGTACACTGTGAAAATACTCCACTACAAGTAAACATTCAGCATTCAAGACTATCTTTTATGGTCCCTGTCAGTGTGTTATTACAATACATGATGCTTTCGGATTCATTTCACTGCTGTAGATGTTGAAGGTTAAGCTTATTTGAGCTACTATATATCTGATGTGTTTTGGTCATTAATGCATCCTATTCTGTAAGATCATCCTAAATTTGTGGCATTGCAGTCTGGTGAGAGAAGTTATCTCATCTTGGGCTTAGAATAACAGACCTGTTTTAGTTGAAAGAAAGCCTTTTCCAGCAAATCCTAATATTACAAAAAGTTTATACATCTTAATCTCTCAGTTTCTGACATTCAGAACATTCCAAAGTAACACTATAAGAGATATGCTTTTCACTTAATAGAAAAGAAATCTCATGAAAGAAATCAAATCTTAATCTAGATTAGATTAGATTAGATTAGATTAGATTAGATTAGATTAGATTAGATTAGATTTAATTTATTGGTCCCCGTGGGGAAATTCGTCTTCACTGACATTACAGGAAAAAGACATTACATAACATACAAGAAAAAGATAACATAACATTACAAGAAAAAAAAGACAGTAACATTATACAACACAGATGACAACAACAACAGTAGGGGCAGACATAACGAAAAGAGACATCTGAAAAGTATAAAATACCTCAAAGTTGTAATTTAGTATGGCATTTAGTTAGATTTATCCACTGTGATTATGAGAATATATGCCTGTTTTTGTGTCTCCCCCTCAGCCCTCTGCTGACAAGGTCAAAGAGGTGACCGCCTTCAGCAAAGAGTGTCTGGAGAAGATCGAGACGTCCCGCATTGAGGGGGATTACCAGGAAGTAAAGCACACTGCTTTGAACTGTCCATTGGACCATCAGCGTGTTCTGTCTCTGAGTCTGTCTCCTGTGTTTGCTCTGTCCTTGTCTCCATCAGGTGGCGAAGCTGTGTCAGGAGGCTCTGGCGAAGCAGGAGAATGTCCTCGCTGACACTCACCTGTATAGGCTGCGTGTGCTCAGCGTCTCCAGTGAGGTGCTGTCATACCTGAGGTCCTTCTCTGAGGCTGCAGAGTGTGCACGCAAGATGGTGGAGGGATACATGTGAGTGATGACTGGGAATGTCAAGGAGGGGAAGAAAAAAAGAGCTTTGGGAGAACTCCTTGATAATGCTTTTACTTGTTCAAAAACTATGCAATGTAAAGTACACCATCAAAAAAGTTTTTAGGTATGTTCTGGAAAATAAATGAAGAAAATGTGAATACAGCACTATTTTTGCTTAATCCACCAAATTGAATATTTTGTCGCACGATGTTTGGAAATTTATTTTGGGCTTTCATCCACACAAACCATTAAAAGACATTGGACAAAGAGAGACAAAGTAGATATACAGAACTAAATAACCCAAATAAAACAGAGTATGAACAACTACTGAAGTTAAATAAATAAAAGCCCACCACAGAAAAAATAACAGTCATAGCAAAAGATTAAGTATTTATTCAATGTTTCAATGTATCCTTACCTTTCACTTAAACAGTGAAAGCTTCAGTTCTCACCTATAGACTAACTGAAATCATGACAAACAGCTGACACATATGCAGTTTTTCTATAACTTTTACTGTGACGTCTCCAATCAGCCAGAAACAACAGCCTTCTGCGAATACTACACAAACAGTGGGAAATAGTGCATTTGTTGAGTTTAGCACTAGATCATCTGTATTGTATATTTGCTAGAAATTGTATTTATATACAGTCATGGAAAAAATTTTAGACCACCCCTTTTGTTTGGACAAATATAATGATAACAACAAAAATAGCTCAGAGGAGTTTAATTTCAGAGCTGATATCTAGTCATTTTCCATGGTTTTATTGATAATAACCAAAATCACTTAAGTTCTCACATCAATAGCTATGACATTGCACTGCCAAAAACAGTGCTTTTATGCATTCCATGTTTTCTTTTCTGTTTCAGTCACATGATACACACAAGAGTTAGGACTTGATTGCATAACCATTGTTTCTGATGACTTTTGATTATCTAATATTTTTTTCTGACTGTATCAGACTTTAAAAACATAGGCAGTGTTATTATTAGGATCTAATTTTTGTTAGTTTAGGATCATTTACTGACTAATTTCAGTAAATGATCCTGTATCGGATCTCTTCTCTGCTCTTCTTTAACAGGAAGCTGTACCATCCCAACAACGCCCAGCTGGGCATGGCCATCATGAAGGCAGGTGTCACCCAGTGGCATGCAGGGCAGATTGAGGCAGGCCACGGCATGATCTGCAAGGCGTACAGCATCCTCATGGTCACCCATGGACCCAACCACTCCATCACCAGAGACTTAGAGGTACATGGAGATGGGGTGACATTTAGTGTGGCAAGTCCAGTGACATCAATGCTTGGAAAGAGTTTAATAGTGGTGTTTTGTCTATGTTTGCAGACCATACGCACACAGACTGAGCTGGAGTTGAAGATGTTCAAGCAGAATGAGACGGTCTACCAAACCATGAGGGAAGCAGCTCTGAAGCCTCCTGCTGAATCAAAGGCCTAAAGGCTCCTCAAACATCATCACAGTCACCGCTGGTCATGCCACAAGTGGAATCCTCTTCTGATGTTCTGACATGTGTCTTAACTCTGACATATATACCCAGTATAACATGTCTGCTAAAGCACTGCACCCAGTCTCTGTGCTGAGTTCTTAAGTTAAATGAAAGTCTGATGATGCACTGTTAAAACCAACTATTGCAAATGTAACAGGTTGCTTGTACAGTATCTATAATAAAAGTGGAGATACAAAGTGTGTTTGTTGTAATCATGTGGAAAAAGGTATTAACTGAACCAGTATGTTAATATCATTCAATTCAGTTCAATGTGTCAAATGTCAAAACCAAAAATGTCACAGAGAAACTCAGCAATCCAAAAAGAGCAAGTATTTGGCTAGGAGGAAAACTGAGTCAACAAAAAACATTGAATACATCTGTCAGCTTCATAACCATCTTTAACAACTGCACCATACATAAGAAAAACAAGATAATAGTATGTCATTGTAACAAAGGTGTTCACTATATGTCAGAAAATCCCACTTTGTGGCAAAGCAGCAGCAATTAGAAGGAATTCAACGTTTAAAATGTAAATATATTCCATTCCAAAAAAACCCCTCTAAATCAAATTCTATCTCAAATTTGAAATCAAATTCAGAATCAAATTCAATTCATATAAAATTCAAATCCCTATTCTATCGTAATATTACAAACTCAAAATCAAATTAAAACAATTAAAATTTAAAATTCAAATCTTTGTTACATTGTAACATTGCAAATTGGAAATTCAAAATTGAATTCAAAATCCAATTTTAAATTCAAATTCAAAATTAACATCCCTATTCTAATATTACTAATCACAACCTGATGATCTTCTTTATCTCTTCCCCTGTAGGAAAGAACAATGAGGTCTCAGGTTATGTGAGTGTGTGACTGCAGAACTTAAACTACGTCAATTCGTCTGTGTTTTCATTAATACTAACCAGACTCCAAAGGTTCTTGTGTGGCATCTGCAAAATTAAACCACTGAGGTAAGACAGTTCAAACAGGTGAACACATTTATTTGAGGCTCATCCTGTATCAATAAAGAGTCCTATTAAATAGGGCAGTAGGAATCCACATTGCACAAACACTTTCATTATGGAGAGTAAGTTGGAGAAAAAGGCAGAATGAAAATCTAAAACAGGAAACCTAAAGTGTACAAACAGTATCAAAAAGTTGAAAATAGAAGCTCTGTGCACGTTGGTACAGTTTGTCGTCACAGATCACAGTGAGCCCTGAGGAGCTGTCTGTCTACCAGTCCACGTCTGTGAGGGTTTATCTGCATAGAGGTCAAAGGTCATCCAATAACAGTGTCTCAGCTCACTCAAATAGTGTGTATTGCTTTTCATGTTATGACAAAAAGACACTTTGTGATAACAGGTTATTAAACTTTTCTTTTACATAATTATTTAAACTGCAGTCCCTTATTAAAATAACAAATTTTTTAAAAAAGATATTCAAATTAATTTAAAATGAAATCAACAGCACAACACATGAAAAAAAGAAGTCTGAATATTTTACAGGCCTAGATATTAACAATACATTACTGTACACTAGTGTTTTCCATTTGAGATGACACATAGAAATGATTGAACCTCAAATGAGATTTCACAGACTGAATTTGTACCAAATGTCAAATCAAACAATAAAGTGACAGCTGTGTTTAGTGTCTTCTCCTGAGATGCTCCGTCTCTTCTTCCCTCGCATTTCATTGGATGATGCAGAGCTCGGTGCTGGACTGATTGTGCGTCTCTCCTGTTCCGTCAGCGTCTCTGTACTTGTCTGACACTGTGTCTTGCTCATACGACTGAGGCTCCAGGCTCTGCCTCAGCTCCATCAACAGCTCCTTTCCATCGCTGGATGGCAGGTTTCCCAGGTAGTACTGAGGGGCCAGTTCCACCAGCCTACAGAACAAAATGGCAAATGGACTGCACTTATATAGCGCATTTTATACACCTTCATGTTGCCCAAAGCGCTTTACAAAGCCCCACATTCACACATACACTCATACAATAGTAGGTGGCTGCTGCCAGGCCCTACTGGGAGCAATTTAGGGTTCAGTGTCTTGCCCAAGGACACTTCGACATGTGGACAGTCGGAGCCAGGATTTGAACCGCCAACCCTTTGGTCATTGGACAACCCTACCAACTGAGCCGCCCCAAACAACAACAACGACGGAAACCTCACCTTTCACTACTGTCTTGGAAGCTACATTATTTACTGAAGTTAAACTGAAGTCCTAACAGCCTGGACATCAGAAATCATAAACCTTCTCGCAGTTACTCACATCTGAGGGTGGACTTCAGAGGCAATACGGATGCAGTTGTCACGGGAGATGGTGAATTCATGATAAAGGACCCAGTTGGGGGGACTGGGGCACGGCTGGCGACATCGGTAGGATGAGAAGGGATGTAGGTGAGCCACATGGCGATGAGTCAGCAGGAGGTAGTTACCTGCACCGTCCACATCATGAGCCACCTAAGCAGGAAAGAACAGCAGAAGAGATGTGGGCATTTAATTGGAAAAAGATGTTTTAAAGCTACTACACAATGAAAGGTGTGATAGAGTGACGTACATGGGGTGATATCCGATATCAGTTTTATAACAAAAACACAAGCAATCCTATGTCTATCATGGAGCTGAAGAGAAACTTCCATGAAATGAACATCAAAAAGGCTACTTGTCAGTAAGTTCAGTAAATGATTAATTGAATGAAGATCTTTCACAGGTCAAAGTTACTACATGAATAAAACATGAAAACGTCACCTGTTAAGATTAGGCTATAGAGCAGAGTACTGAAGACAATACACACATAAGAAACAAATTCATACAAAACACTTGACTGTAAAATAACCCAAATGATTTCAATCCAGAAATGGACAAGGCTCCTTTGTTGTACATAATATGAGATAGTTATCATATAATGTGTGGTAAAAATGGTGGATTCTACCAGTATGAATTTGTGCTATAATTGTACTTTAAAAACAACAACAAACAAACAGGGTGTTTACTTTGAGAAAGAAGCCTGAGATGAGGGCACGTTTAATATTTGTGCAGTTGTCTTGGCATCCAAATGCAGGTGGAGAGACAGGAAGCTCTATTCGCTGCATGACCTCCAGCAGCTCCGCCCTGATCACCACAGCCAATCGTAAGGCAGAGTGGCTTAGGAAGTTTGTCGTACACCAGGCTTCATCCTGATTATCTGCAAAAGTTAGACACAGGATTTTGAATGTTAGCAACATATATCATTATGTGCATATAGTACCTTCATTCAATAATATTGTGTAGTCTTAAGTCTTCAGTGAATTGAACATACGCTCGATGAAGGCCTTATAAATATTAATAAGAGTCATGTGGTCTCCCTCTATGTGCATTAGAGGTCGCCACTGATTGACTGCAGCCTCTTCTCTGCTGGGATCTACTGTGATGAAGCACGAGGGAGCTGAGGAAGACAAAGATCCAAATAACAGACTATTAAGAACCAGCCAGTCAACAAACTACAAGTGTCTAAAAGTCTGCAAACGGTAGAGTGACGAACAGTTACCTGTGAGCATGGCAGCAATGGTGAGTAGCTCATCAACACAGTCATACTCGCAGGCAGCAATGAGGGCTTTAGCCAAGGACGGCTCCAGAGGGAGCTCCGACATTATGATGCCAACCTCAGACAGGTTACCGTCATCGTCCAGGGCTGCCAGGTAGTCCAGGTCCTCCAGGGCCTGCATTAGAGCCTCTGGGGCTGGAGACAAGGAGAAACAAACATGGACATCAAGGGGCTGACAGTGTTGCACTTAGTTACTAAATGCTGTTTAACATAAATGATGGTGATACAGTAACACAGCAAAGATGACAAAGACAGAACTCTAATTCCCTAAACTACAATAAAAGTCTCTACAGCTCAATGGTGCCTTGAGAACCTATCTGTAAATACTTATCACCCACAAAAATGAACTGACAGTTAACAGTAGAGGGAAGGCAAGGCAGAAAAATGACATAACATGTACAAAGGGACCTGGAGTCAAGTTTGCAAAATCATGGTATGTTGTCATTAACTCAACTCACCTACCAGGCCTCAGAAAACAAACACTCATCATAGATTTGTAACGGACAATGAGCAGTGGTCGTGTTAAAAGTCCAGTGTTTTGTTGACCCATCCATCCACCCCATCCTCCTCCCTTTGTGGACTTTGTTTTTCAATAAGTTTTGAGGTATTTACTGAAACTACTCTGTGCGCTGCTTGCACAGTCACTCTATGGGCTTGTTCTTTTAACTTGTAACTCTTGCATATCTGCAGAGCAAACTCGCAGGTCTTAAGAACAAAAAGCAAACAACAGGCAAAACCCTTAAAACACCAAAAGTAAACATTCACAGTGTAACAGCATTTCCTCACACGTGGAATAACTCTGTATAGTGTCTTCCCTCCATGGTCAGCACATGACGTCCTTGATATTGAAATAATTCTCCACTCCTTTGCAAAATGTTTCATGCTTTCAGGTAATTATTGCTTTGGTATTAGTGAGCACAGAATATACACACTCACAAACATTTTAAAAGACCCTCACGGGTATTTAAAAATGTACCTGGTCTGTCCAGAAACTTGCACTGGCCCATGTCAGCAATGTCGAGCCTCTTGAGCAACAGCACCAAGTGGCTGAGGTTTTCCTCCATCACCCCTGGACAGTGAGCGTCCCCCATCTCTTCTTCATACAGAGATTTGGGGTAAAGACGGAGACAGAGTCCTAAAATCAACAAGGACACAACACTCATGACAATGTCAAACACCATATACTACCAGATATAATTGAGGATTCAAATAATGGACACAACAAACAGCTCTTATGAATGAAACTCAACATTTTTTGAGGATGTTTGAAATCAAAACTCTACCATAAACAACCTTTAGGGACATTTATGGAATGATATATTTCTGCCATAAGTGTTAAGTTCATTGACAGGTTTGGTGCTAAATATGAATGTTAGCAATTACTTACAGATCAGAAAACATTGTCTTCTTTCTTGAATATTATAAACTAGTAAAATACAGTGAATTATAACAACAGCTTATCTTTAGTAATCAGGCAGACTCAACCAGTTGTATTGACCTACCTGGCAGGTGGCTGTTTACCCTTTGAGTCCGCATGTCTGCCTGTTGTTTGCTGATTGTTCTCAAGACCTGTGAGTTTGCTCTGATTTGTGGATTGTAAACCTGTAATACAATATGAAGATCAGATTAGGTTTAATTTCTTTCTTTATACTATATTTAAATAACAGTTTTTTTCCCACACATTAAGAACATACTAAAACTGAATCCTGTACACTGAAAAACAGACAACCACTGATTAGCACTTTACACAAACTCACGGTTTTGAGTTGAAGGCCTGTGTCGATGACGTATCGAATATCTGGTAGCGAAAAAGAAGCCTCAGCCAAAGTATCAGCGAGAATAACTTTCCTCCTCACACCTGGACCGTCCACACTCTCAGAACTGTTCTCCTTCAGTGCAGAGGCTTCTGGATCAGACTCATAGACCCGCTGTGTCTGCCCACCCAGACCACCATGGAGGGGGATGATCCTCAGAGGACCCAGCTGAGGACTCAGAGCTACACACTCCTTCTCCAGCAGGACTGCACACTCCTCTATCCGCTACACAAACAAGAAAATACAGAGGTTTAAGAGACTAACCAGACACACAATTCTGTTTTTGTTGGGAACAATTTTGGCCAGTGGGTGGCACTAAAGGAAATATCAGAACTTAGGGGACCTCTAATATTTTGGACCATACAACCTGATATATTGTTAAATCCTTATTTACAACAGATAGTTTCGATCAGCAGTTATACTGAAAATGTCATCACATAACATAGGTTCCAAGTTTTAAAGGGATGTTAAGCCCCCCACCCCCCACCCACAACAAGCTTCTGACCTTCCTCAATTTATTTGAGCTGACACACAGAAATCTCCACAACTGTATTCCCTGTGTTTATGTTTACTATGCATGTGTGTGTACTACACTGAGGACTGACCAGTACTGAGGACAGTTCAGTATCACCAACACACCAAAACTTTGACTGACAAATGCAGACTCAGAAAAACACGCAGCCCTGTAGCCTGAACCAGCAGCACATCAATAAACAGAAGGTGTGGTGATGTTGACATAAAGGAGGCTTAATATGCAGGAGTGTGATATAGGTCAATATGAACACATGGATGGAGAACAAATTATGTGTGTGTTGTATAAAGAGAGAGAGAGAGAGAGAGAGAGAGAGAGAGAGAGAGAGAGAGAGAGAGAGAGAGAGAGAGAGAGAGAGAGAGAGAGAGGAGAGAGAGAGAGAGAGAGAGAGAGAGAGAGAGAGAGAGAGAGAGAGAGAGAGAGAGAGAGAGAGAGAGAGAGAGAGAGAGAGAGAGAGAGAGAGAGAGAGAGAGAGAGAGAGAGAGAGAGAGAGAGAGGAGAGAGAGAGAGAGAGAGAGAGAGAGAGAGAGAGAGAGGAGAGAGAGAGAGAGAGAGAGAGAGAGGAGAGAGAGAGAGAGAGAGAGAGAGAGAGAGAGAGAGAGAGAGAGAATATGTGTGTGTGTGTTTAAAACGAGGACACCAGACACCTGTAATGCACCAGAGGCGTCTCAGATGTAGGTGTCCTTATTTCACTTCTCAACAAGACAAAGATGGTGAAACTCTACAGTTCTCCAAAGAATAAACATTATTTCATCCTTTGTAGAAATGCAGAGTTTCACTTTATACCAGTTTAACAACTATTTATAATAAGCGGTCCTTGAAACAGATTGAGTTTCTAGTGCAAAAGGGAAAGCCTTCTTAATAATCCATTTCCAGTTACAATCATTGCTTTAATGATTGTTTTCCCGTTATGTTACTCCTGCTAAGAAAATTTTTGCATTTTCTTGACTCCATTCATCATTCTACTGTTTATTTATTGAGTATGTGGATGTTCATTAATCATTAAGTTTGTACCTGTGCACTAGCCAAAAACACCATCACATCTCCTTCCTCTCCCCTTCGGTGCAGATCCAGCACCATGTGACAGGCTGCAGTCACTGGTTCCCTCCCAGGTGAAAGTTCCCGATACAGCGTTTCCACTGTGGTCAACTCTGCAGCCTTCCTGTCTCTCTCCAATTCGGCCCCCTCCTCTTGGTTTCTGGTGGAACAGTCTGTAAGTGAGCTGTCCAGAGAAAGGTGAGGGACTGAGGGTCCGAGGAAGGAGGCAAGACAAGGCGCTAAAGTCGGGTGAGTGAGGAGAACCACCCTGAAGTTGTCTGGCCTTTGGCGGCAGACATCGCACAGCAGTCCCAGTAGAACATCTGTGGGTACAGTACGCTCCTGAAGCTCATCCAAGACCACAACCCCGTACTGACGGAGCAGTGGGTCAGACATCATTTCTTCCAGCAGCAGAGTGTCACTGACAAACCTAGGAAGAGTGAGAAAATAGCACAGATGAGAAAAGCACTAAAGAACAAAGCATTTCTACACATTTATTTATCATGTGGAAATGCAGGAAAGGATAAAGAGATCTAATTTCAGTGAATTCAACATCTCACACACTTTTAGTGACAATAAATTGTCCAGAACTAAAGAGAACAAAAGAGTGAAGGTGTGGCTGTGAGCCCGAGAGACACCATGTCATACAAAACTATTGACCCATGGATACGGCCTACTTTATCCCTGGGAGGAGATGAATACACATGATACATATGAGACAGGTTCGACAAGCTTAATAGTAAGTGTACACATAGGTTAAGGAGGATAAGGATAAGAAATAATTATGGTACACGGAAATTAACATATGGGTATGGATAAAAGGTTCATTAAATGTTTCCTTTAAAATGTCATTATTCATTGTTAATTTTTCACGTGGTCTAACCTGAGCAGCGTGTCTGGTGTACAGCTGTCATCATGAGACACCCTGTAGCCCACCTCCAGACCCAGGCTGAGGTCCATCTCATCAGCCACTCGCAGGGCCAGACTCACCGCCGCCACTGAATAGGGCTGAGAACAACACACCAGGCCCTGGGAAAACTCATAGGACAAAGCATACTCCACACACCACTGTGGCACCTGGAGGGACAACAGGAAGAAGAAGGAGTTAACAGGAGGAGAAAGGAGTAATTTAAGACATTAGAGATGGTACAGAACTACACACACTGCTGGTCTGTTTCTGTTGTTCTACCCCTAAAATTGGCCACTATGTTCACAAATTAGTAACAGTTAATGTGCCATAAAACTAAAATAATGACAATTACATTTTTAAGATCCAATTTTCAATTTACAGCTAATCTACCAAATATTCATTCATGATGTTTCAGTTATGCATGAAATGAGACAAACCAAGACAAGAAGAATCCATAAATTCAATAATGTGAAATAGTAATGTATGTTAGAAATGCAGGTTGTACCTGGTTATAAACATGTGGTTTCAAAGACCTGTGTGTATCTACAAATAATTGACATTACATTTAAAGACCTGCTACTCTTATTGAACGCTGGGTGAGTGTAAAGATAGGAAACATTATTGACATTACAAGCAGCCGAGAGTCAGGATGCAAAGGTCAAAGTGACATTTGTGATAAGTACGATAGCAGACAGATAAAGAAATCAAAGAAAAAAAAATTCTTTTAGTATAGATGTCAGGTTAGATATTTTCATTGCATAGACAGAGACTGTAGAAGAAAGTGGAGCCCAGTGTTAGTTGAAATGAGTGTTCAGGTTACAGCAGAGCAGTGTAATTCTGTCAGAGTGCTTTAGTGCTGTCATTCATTAGCCCGAGGAGGGCAAAGCTGAAGAGCAGGTATAAGGATGTAATCACAAGAAAAAGTGGGAGGGGGTACCACCACACTAGGAGTGTAGTACACAAGCCATTAGAGCTGCTTGCTATGTTATTGCACAAGTACCTTCAACTTCAGTTTGTTGCATTAAAAGGTTTTTAACTGCACAGAACTTGTTGGCACCAATAGGCTGAAACTCTCAAACTCAGTATCCACTGAACTTGGCTCTGATGGCAGCTGACTTCTACTATCAGGCCTCAACTAGAATTACTGATGTTGAGGTGCAATATTGGCACATAAAATTACCTAAATATCTGACCATTAATATAATACCAAGTAATCCATATTTACTTGATTTACTCATTTAGGTATTTATTTCTTTAACCCAATGTTAGGGTCAGCATTACGTTAGCGTCATAGCATAATGACCTATGTCAAATTTTTGATCAAATTGTGATATCTACATAAAATCAATCAGCAAGTGACTTTAATGATAACGATTTATATCATTTCATAGTGATACTGGTCAAGTAATCAAGTACGGGCTTTTTCCTGGTAGAATCTATATTTTATAATTCTTTAAAAACACATTTGGCTCTATCAACAACCCTGCCAAATTTGGATGTTTAATTATAAAATTTGACACCACAATAATGAAAAGCAGAACCATTCTAAAATGCTCAGGGTGTGATTGCTGATGGTGCTGAAACCATGGCCAACTTCTCTCTATTGCCAAATACCACAAGGACCTGAAAAAACTGCCATCTACCAGCTTTACTGGATGTGTGTACATGTTTGATCCAAAAGAGCAGAATCCAATTCAGACTCTGAGGACACTGACCTCAAACCTCTCAGTCTGTAACAAATTGTTCACTCTTTTCTCCTTTTCAGTAAGTTAGCAACATGCATTATTGACTAGCATAACCTATCCAAAGAAAGTCAATAATCAATACATAACACACATCTGTAGAGCTAAACACATTTTGTCACTTTACCAGGAGGATTTGTTTGTCAGTACAACCACATTTCACACTAGCTGCAACTCTCTGCACCTCTAAATTAAAAATACTATATTTTTATGAGTTATTTAGTTGGAGGAATTCTCAATCAAGCAGAAAAACTACTGTTTCTACCTTTTGTTGTGTGTCATGCTAAATACAGCTCAAATATAATTAACAATTCAATACTATATAATTAACAGACTTAGAAACAAACGTCTGTATTTCCTTTGCACAGGCTTTAATCCTAAGAAAGTTTTACTAGAATAATTATTTCATTTAAAAAATGTAATTCAATTTTGGACTTATTTTGACAAGTAGCTATTTTTGATAGTATTAATATGTGAGCAGTATATTCTTCATGTACAGGGATACCTGGGTGCTTTTTCCAGATCCACTGGGTGCACTGAGTAGCACTATATTGTGGTTCTCCAGGTTCTCCAGGAGACTCTGCCTGAGCCTCCATATGGAGAACGTCTGCCTCTCCTCCAGCAGGGCATAGTATCGTGAAGAAAAAGGTAAACCATCATACGGGTTTACTTCAAGGTCTCCCAGCCCTTCCTCTCCTCGTCCTCCATCCCCTTCGTCGTCTAAATCCCCAGACAAGAGGGAAGATACAGACAGAGAGTCCAGTGCCTTGCTGGAGGCACCGGGTTTGGCTGATGATGATGACATCATCAGCAGGGGACAGGAATGAGGAAGGAGTCGGGGGCTGGCAAACGGTGAGGACTGAGATTATCTGCAAAGAGAAGAGAGTGGTGGTCACATGAATCAGGAGAGATAACACACATTTTATTTCTGTGCACAGTGAGCATGTTTCCTGCATAAGTGACTCACAGTTCTGGGTACGGTACAGTTAAGGACGCACATAGAGCGAGGAGCAGCAGAGATATGTCAGAGAAATGCCACATCTAAGGAAGCCACAACACTTTCTGCTGCTTAACCTTCAATCGGCCCTTTACAAAAGTCTGTAGCATGTTTGGCATGTAATGTACTGTGGAATGCTTGTCTCCGCCCAGATGCCACTGACTGGGTCTAGCAGCTGCAACAGACGGGCTGTCTACACAACCTATCTGTGTAGAGGAAAGCACCTTACTGGTTTTCGAGTCCACTATAAATTTCATGTTCCTATTTTGCGAGTATAGCTCATTGATTAGCATTGCCCACAATACCCTTATGAATGCAAACACAGCAAAAAAAGCGCTCCACATCTGCACACCAAAACAACTGAGCGGAGTGGGAGTGAACGGATGTGCCTGAGGGGTCACACATGCTGAGACCTGAGGTGGACGCTAAGCCTGGAGAGACTCAGACTTCATGACAAATTTATTTCTTATGACTTTTGGCTCTTGCTATGCACACATAGATTTTGTTGCCTCAGTTGGCTGAAGGGAGCTTGAATATACATAATGCCCTTATAATAAAAATGATACAACAATAGGAAATTTACAGAACTAGGAACTGTAAATGAAAAATGTTCTGAGCAATGATGATGTTTAGAAAGAATTAGAATATGGTGAAAGTTTAGAAAACAGGTTTGTGCATCATCACCACCACTAATAGCTCTGAAAGTTCTTTTTCTGCATGAAAAGTTTCTATTTCTCAACCTAAGACAGGGTGGGTATTAGGGATGTGCATAAATAGTCGATTAGTCAAGGAGTCAAAATGGTTGACAAACTTTTTTTAACAAATAATTTTTTTAGGGAGGAGTTGGGTATATTTTACTTCACAGAGCTTATGCACATGGCCCTGTTTCTACCTGAGTACTGCATATGTTAGTCTAAGTCTGTAAAATGTTGGAAAAAACTTTGATGCATCCATTCCTTGGTTGGCCAGTTTTTTTGTTTTTTTTTATTATTATTTTGGTTCAGGTGGAGGTCACATGTTAAAGATGACATCACAACTAATTCACTAATCCACTTGATTATTGAACTAATTAAATTACTCAACTAACTAAATTACACACATTCTTTAGTACATATTTTGAATTCATTTGGTTAATCATGTGTTTGCTTTTAATGAGTCATAAAATCTATAGTAAAGCTTCCTCTGGAGACCTTCCTATTCCTGTTCAGCAAAAATTCACAATGCAACCTAGTTATTAATATTTTCTGCGAATAAGCTTCTCTTGTCTTTGCCTGTTTTTTAAAAATAAATATTGGCATCTTTACAACTTCTCCTATTTTTAGAGTTGCCATTTATTGATATTGTACATTTAGTTTTATAAAAGTAATCTATTTAGGAATCGTGTTTTGTCTTGAGTTCACGTACAGAAAAAAATAATTAAAACCATGAACTACCCATAATGCTGAGAAAAATGAGAACTGATATTCTGTCCCTATCACAGGTAACATTTGGGTATTGGGAGAGAAATAAAAACATCATCCCTCTCTGTATTGATACTCTGTAATAATAAAATTTTACATGACACCAAACTGCTACACAGAGCCATTGTAGGCAAAGCAGATAAAAAGCAGTGAAGCGAGTCGTATAAAGTTACACAGATACAGAGAACAGCAGAACATTACGTAGACCACAAATGAACAAACACCATGTGGCATTAAACAGCAGCAGGTGAGCGATCTGCAGGTTGGTCTCCCTCAGTAGTATTAAGATACTTGGTGTGTTTCAGTAAGTGTATCAGTAACATGGATCATATGTGGATAAAACACTCATAATACTGGCTCATATGCAAGGTACATACAGTCATGGAAAAATTTATTAGACCACCCTTGTTTTCTTCAATTTCTTGTTCATTTTAATGCCTGGTACAACTAAAGGTACATTTGTTTGGACAAATATAATGATAACAACAAAAATAGCTCATAAGAGTTTAATTTAGAGCTGATATCTAGCCATTTTCCATGGTTTTCTTGATAATAACCAAAATCACTTAAGTTCTTACATCAATATCTATGGCATTGTACTGCCAAAAACAGTGCTTTTAGGCATTCCGTGTTTTCTTTTCCGTCTATTTTAGTTACATGATACACACAGCAGTTAGTACTTGATTGCATAACCATTGTTTTTGAAGATTTTTGATGGTCTAATAATTTTTTCTGTTACTTTAAATAACAATTTTGGCTCTGGCTGTATACCCTGCTGAATGTTTCCCTGCAGATGTTCTGAAGCACAGATCAACTGGAAATGCTTCTTGTAAACCTACTACATATTCACAAACAGTAGGTATCAAATATTGCATAAGGTTTTTATGCTACAAGTCATATCTTCATTCCTGTCTGGACCTTGATGGTGGGCACTAGGCATGAGGTTTTCCACAAACATCTGTCTGAATTGGGCTGTTTATTAGTCTTACTGCTGAGAGCATCTCTAGGAAGATGCTGCCACATCCAGGTTTCACTTGGTGATGAGCTTAAGCTTAAGATCTTAACATGTCTTTAATTCAGTAGCAGCTTAGGTATAGTTAGCTCACATGCCTGAGTGAAAACACAGGCTGTAAATGTTAAATGTCTTCACTTAGTTTTTGAGCAGGTCAGTTTTTGCCCTTACATGATGTTATAGGCTGCTGTGGGGTCTTGACTTTCTTTACAGTGTGGATGTTTTCACTGACAAATTCTGACCCATCAGTCTGCTTTAAGAGTATTAAGTTTTGTTTTTTAGCAGTCTGATACTACAGCATCAATACCTTTGTCATGTTCCGTGAGGGATTTACTATTAAGTGAGGAGGATTAAGATAGTATACGCATATGAATCATCCTTGGGTGTAGCCATAAATCCAGTTTGGAAAGTGGCCATTGTATATCCAACAATGGCAGCAGATACATGTTTCACATTTCCAACAATGCTGTCATTAGTAAACCACAGTAATTTATATTACAAAAAGTTGAAAGGATTTTAGTTAATGTACAGTGCCACTGCTGTCACATCATATTTGAGTGGATAGATCGGAAAATAAGGCCCATAATGACTGTCCAAAGCAACAGCAGTGAGTGACTAGACCCTCTATGGAAGAAGATACTTGAAACATCTATTATCCTGTCTTTTATTACAACCACTATCTACTCTGAGTGCCAGGACCAACACTGGCGTGAATAAAACAAATCTAAAAACAGAGAAAAAAGAAATAGGAAGGAAAAACATGCAAGGTAGATTCATGTTTTACCTGTGATGCATATCAGCAGAAAGCCAGTAGAAACAGTCCGCCTTCTGTCTACTGTTGTTGTGTCCGTCCGTTGAACGTCTGAGGCTAACAAACCGCCTTTAATAAACAGACAACATTGAATAACAAAGAGGTAAAAATGAAAAATGGCCGTCAGACGACTACAGTCTCTTTCCGTGAATCCTACTGGACCCGGATTGTTTCCTTACTGCTGACACTGATCATAAAAGACGAAGGTGTTGACTGGTGCTCTAGCTAGCAGCCGCCATGTTTGGCTGTCTAGCTGTCAAACCTCATGGTGCATTCAAGGCTCCTCGGAAAAAAAAGACAAAAGGATTGTCGTTCGGAATCAAGAGTCAACAACTGGACAGATGTTCACCTGTGTGTATCCTGTAAAACAAAATAATACTCAGAAAGCTATTTAATTAAACATATTTTGGATAATTTAGTCTGATTTAAACAGTGTGAAATAAATTAGGTTCATGTGATCCAGCTCATATTTAAAGGGAGTTTTGATATATTGCTGTCAAGTATAAAACGACTCGGGTCACTGTGTTAAATTTATTTTACCAAACGTCCAGCAATGGGATTATGATTAAAAAAAAAAAAAAAAAAGTCCAGTTCATCCAGGTAAAATTCTTATGCAATGTCAAATGTGTTTTATGTGAACTGGGCGCCACCTTAAGGTACAACCAGGTTAATAAAAAGGGAGTAACATAAGGGACAAGTATGCCCAAATTGACACAATGTTAAATAAAAGGGTATAAAATGAAAGAGTTTGTGGTAAAATTGTAAAATAATACATTTTCAGTGTAAAGTTTGGATAAAGAGCCATCTGATTGCCAAAATTGTCCAGAAATAGCATTTTCAAAAAAGCTATGGTGTCCTTATGTTCAAAGGTATCTTTTCATAGTTTCGTTAAATCTCTACCATTGGTGAACTATGGTCATACTGTATGTGAGGTGAGGCTGCAAAACCATGTGTAACTGCTGATGAGAAAGATTCAAAAATAGTGGCACGCACTTCAGCATAATAAGTGACAAAGTGTGAGAGGGTGCAGATGGGAACTGTGCTTTGTACTTGGAGAGTTTAGTACTGCTATGGTGGATTAATATACTTGATTAGCAGTTGAAAATGTAAACATAATGGTAATTTGAAAAATCCTATAAATTTCCCCCATAAATATCAGTTTCATGTTATTCTCTTTGATACTACAAATCTGGCTCAGTGTTGATAGCAGAGTGACTGCTTAGCGGATCATTGGCTGGTTATAAAATAGAAGCTTTAATTTATAGCACAAAACAATGAAATTGTGAGAAAGACTATACTGATACTCATTAGAAAATGGTGTCAGTGTGCCTTGCAATAAGAAAAGAAACACTGTGACAGATTTTATTGGTTTGAGACAAAAGCCTTTAATGATGCAATGAAAAGACATTTAAAGACTTTCCCATCTACATAAGTAAAACCAGATAAGAGAGGGCATAGATCAAGAACAAAACATCACAGTGTCACCCCTTACACAGCATATAATTCAGATAAGTCTGAAGTAAAAAAGTAGTGTTTAATGTAACGATGTGTCATCTGTAATAACTGACTCTGTTTTTCCTAGCTGCACTGACATATTGGATTTTCTCTCTCAGTCTGCCTTCCCAGTCTTTGCACCAGTTTGGGCTCCTTTCCAAGTTTTCATAACGAGTAGCTAACTTGTCCAACTCCTGTACTTTCTCAGGGAGGTCAAAGGTCAGGCCAGCCTTCTGTATAGCTGATTGAAACTTGGCTGGAGATGCAGTGGCAATGTAACATCTGAAATTAAAAAGATAAGTTAAGAAATTTACCAAAAAAAGTCAGGTCAGTTTGAGTCTCATATTCACATTTGACACAAAAAAATTATTCAAAAAGAAATTGGATGAAAAAGGTATGCTTTTCCTTTATAAGAGTCCTTTATCAATTAGAAACAGTTCACTGGGGTCAAAGACAAAAATTAACATCAAAGGTTCATAAATTTGGATGGTATGTTTATTAAATAGAATATACTGAATATATGGTATGTGGTGGACTCTATGGAAGAACTAACCCAGAGAAAGAGGTGCATCAGACAATTGTACAGATGAAAATGAAGAAATTAATGAAGTAATGATAAATGCAGAATCAAAGCTTCTGCTTGTAAAGACAGACAGGGTGGATGTAACATTCAGAGTCTCCATAGTATATCAAAACTCTTAATAACTGGTTAACAGCAAAGTAATGGGCTATAATAAACTAATGTTCTGACTGTAACATATTGTATGTACATTGCATAACATGGAGTTTGATTTTGTGAAGTCATTATCTTACTAGATTAAATAATTAGCTCAAGAAATCTGAAAATAACAAGGTTTGGTATTTCACTAATTAAAGGTTGTTCTCATGGTGAAAAAATAAACAACAAAAACTCAGTAAATCCTCACGAGACACTTTTGAAAACATTTAAATAATTATCAATTTCATTTCCTCCTATAAAGTAATTAAAAAATCATTCCACCTCTACTTTCACCTAATATTTGTTACAAATATAAAATATAACTTGCACACAGCAAGTGTTACGGCAGGTTGTGTGTCACCTAAAATGACATCACTAGGACAAAAATGTGACTCAGTACTGCTGACTGGTTAGAATGGAGAAAACAAAAGAGCCCCACTCCCAAACAGAACTGAGCTACAATAAAACCAGTGTCAGGCTGAATGATAACTAAATGAAGTGTAAGAACATTATGTCAGTCTGTTTCTTGAGCTAAGAAATAACCACCAACTACATGAAAAGACCTACATTTTAATACAGACGTGTCTTTGTGCTTTGTAACACCCACACTATGCATTCAATTCTTGTTGTTTTGTTTTTTTTAATTTTTGTGTTAGGTTTAGGTGTTGTCGTAGTTCTTATGGATGATTATAGTCATGGTTTTTCTGGTCCTTTGCCTTTATTACATCCTTAGACAAACTAAAACTGTGTAAACAAACTACTACTTATTTGGCAAGTGTATGTAAAGTTGAAGGTTATGGGTTTCAGCTTTATTCTCTCTACACTGGATACTGTTAAGTCTTGAGTGAATGTATATCATGTATGCAGTGTTCCTGACCTGTTTATCCCTGGGCTGTGAGGACAGTGGTAGTGATGCCAAACAGCCACAGCTGTATGAGGACACAGCACATACTGGTTTTCCTCCCAACACCTCCTCATAGTCTCCAGGATGCCTTCATCAGAAACAGTTCCACTTGACAGAACTTGTGAGAGCTACAAGTTGATAAGCGGGAAACACAAAATGTGCATTGATGTTATTTTCTGTGGTGGGTGTGGTCTTGGGGTACATTTAAAGTTGTAATGTTGAATAATGAATACCAGTCTGCGGTGGTTTTCAGGCAGCGAATGTCTATGGGAATGCTGAAAGTTCTCCATCATTTTCTTTACTGAAGCTCCGTCTTTGCCCAGCAGAAGCCAGAACACTCGCTCCATGTTGTATGGGTCCTACAGACCACACAAAAAGCACTATCATTGGCATGGATGTTACACACCAAATATTATTTAATCATTTTCCAAATACTACAACATTTCCTGTCCCTAGAAGGCAAACCATTTCTAAATTAGACTATGTTAGATGAGATTAACAAGCTCTATGTCATAATGCTTATTCAGATTATCCTGAAAAGGATCTGAAAGCATCTGATACAATTACACTCTGTATTTAAACATTTAAGTGTCATTTAAAATAATATATTTGGCCACAATAGATAGAGCTAATCAAAGTATGTCAGGATGTGTTTAACATATCATTATAAAATGTATATACTGTGTAAATACAACACCTGAATGTCTATGGCGGGGGCCAAGGTTTGCATGACATTAGTTGCCATGGAAAAGTCCCCGCTGGTTACCGTTCGGTGCACTATGTCATTAGAGTTCACCATGGCCACAAGTCTCAGGGGCACCCCCATCTGCTTTACAATGAAACCAGCTGATAAACAGAGAACAGACACAGAGGGACAAACATTTATTACTCGTGAATATCGATTGTTAGTTGTTTAGTCCATCAGTCTGCTTTGTCTGTTAGTGAAAGCATCTACAAATATGCTCCAGTTGTTTCTTTTCAGGTATATTGGCATATGCTAGTATGGTAATATATGAATATTTTCATTGTGCATTATTAAGTCCATACAGCTTTAACATGGCTGTTCTGAGGCTTGTTTGAATGGACACTAATTAATGACATTTAGTTTAGGAACGTTTAGGAACCTGCGATGGCATGTGGTATTACCTTAGAAGTATAACAGACTAAGTGATTAATTCAATAGAAAAAAGTCAATAATTACATTAAAAAAGATTGACACTCTGTTATCTCCAAAATGTAGCTGAATATTCAATTAAGATGACATTTTAAAATTGAAAATCATGTGAAATTAACCCCATTTCAAAAAAAAAAAAAATCCTCTGAGGTTCGTTAAATTTACGCATCAGCATTTACAAAAAAATCTTCTATAGCAGTAATTATCCCACCTGCAATGTTTCCTGCCCCTCCGGTGGGAACCACCACCTCCAGCTCAGGCAGAGCTCCGTCGTCTTCAGCCCGCTCCACATCACTGAGCTGCAGGTACGCATAGATGAAGTGAGCCAGCTGGACCATGATTCTGGACCAGTTCACTGAGTTGAGGCTCATCAGACCATGAGACGTGACCAGCTCCTGGTCACCAAACAGGCCTCGCAGAGGCTGGTCAATGTCATCTGAGCAGCCATCCGCTGTGGAGATACAATATTAAAACACATCCAGTTTGATTATTAGAATATAAGAATGATCGTAAGAATGTTCTCTGAGTTTAGAACAACTGTTCCAAATTTAATGTCTTCACCTGCAAATACATGGACATTATCCTCCAGACAGGTGATCATGTGTTTCTCCTGGACAGGAGTAATGCGTCCTCGGGGGTAAACCACCACCACATCCAAACCAGACAGACCTTTGGCACTCTGGATGGCCGAGCCCCCAGTGTCCCCTGATGTGCCTGGAGAGGGAAGCAATGAGCCAATTTATTTTGATTGTTTACATTTATTTATAACATACAATGCCAATAGTGTTTGGCACTCCAGAACATGGAAATGCTGAGGATTTTCCTCTAAGGATCTTGAATGTATTAAATTATTCTATGCAGCCTTTTTTCATGAACCTGTAAGCAGTTAGAGATGTGCACTCTGCGATTCACCTGGTAAGTACATTGTTATCTATTAGTAAACACTTTCTAAACGTAATGTTTTTTGTTTCGGTTAACAGTGTGGGACCTCCACTACTGGTTGAGAGTAGGAAAGCACCTTAGGGTATTTGGGGTCATTATTGCCTCCTTACCTACAAGAACAGTAGCTCTGCGATTCTCTTTTTGCAGGAAGTAGTCCAGGAAGCGTACAGTACAGGTCATAGCTAGATCTTTAAAAGCCAACGTGTCCCCATGGAAGAGCTCAAGGACAGAAAGACTGTCCTTCAGTCTGGCAATTCGGACAACTTCAGGCACAGAGAAACCAGAGAGGGCTGTAGTCACTAGGGCTGGGATGAGGACACACGAAGAGAGATATTAGAATATCTACTTTATTCTTCAGACCAAAAATTATTTTCTGATTTAAACCTGCTTTCATTTGAACAATCCACAGCTGATTTAAAAAATCACTTTGTATTCTTAATATACTGTATGCCTTTTCATGTGGATGAATAAAGCGTGAGGTTTAACACCTACAGTCACCTCTTAACAAGCACTTATTAGCACTTAGGAGTCAAAAAGTGACAGTACAGTAAACATTGCTACAGCCCTGGAAGTTTAACACTCAATAAAAAGGACATTTAAAGCTGTAATTGTAAAAAAAAAAAAAAAAAAAAAAAAAGGAATCAATTTCATGATCACATTGTGTTAATTTGTTTAACATAATGTGATAACTGAATGCAATTTACATCAATTTACAAATAAACTAAATTATGATGCATGGTTTGTAATAAATGCCCTATTACCCTCCACATCCTGCCTTGGTATGAGCTGAGTGGGGATGAAGAGCGAGGCAACCTCCACTACCAGTTGGGTGTAGGACAGCCCACTCCAGTCCCGCAGAGTGTTTAGACTCAGAACTGGAACACTCTCTGGCATGAACATCCCCCCATCTGGAGCATAACCTGAGAACAGCACATCCCGGAAGTCCCATCCATGGACCCCACCTCGTGTACTGCAGTACTGCATTGGACAAACCTGTTAAAGTAGACAAGAAACTTTTAAATATTAATGTATTGTACGCATCCTGTGTTATGGTATCAGTGACATTCACCTGACTTACTCTGCTCCTCCTTCTTTCAAACAGTACTTAATTTGCAACAATATACACTCACACTCAGCAACACTACATAATAAACAACAGTAAATAAAAGTAAATGCAATAGGGCAACTATTGGAAATAAGAAGAATGGCACATCAGAGAAAACACGAGACAGAAAATGAACTGCAGTACAGGCACTGAACAGTATTTAATGTCACTGTTACCTGTGGCAGTAGTGACACATTCTCAGGTATAAATATAGACTCATGAGCTGTCAGAATTACATTTTAAACAGCTTTTTAGAGTCACACTGGAGCTGCCATGTACGGTAACTGCATTTAGAGAAGTTACACTTTAACTCAAAATTATATTCAAACGACTAAAACTCTTTTTGACTTATTGCTGAGGAAACCGTCTACAATTACATGTCCTATGGTAAAGTACAGACAGCGGGTGTGATCAGATGATAACACCAGGTCAACGTTGTTAAAATTTTACTTTACAAGAAGTTATAACATACTATTGTTGCTAATTCAGCACAAACTGCATGCACTGCACTAGCTACCATTGTACATGAAAGAGTATGAGTAACACACATACTCACCAATATGTCGTAACAAAGACTTTCACAAAATTATTGAAAACTAATAATGGATTGAACCCTATGTGTGTTTCTGTGGGTATAGATCTAAATCTCCTGACAAGCTTTTGTCTATCTCAAGGAAAAAAGTTGAACTTTGGAATGACCAGTTTTAAGGAACCAGTTCCAGCCCACCTATAACCCATTGCTGCTTAGTAAGTCAAAGGCCCTTTAAACCCAATGTTATCAGCAAACTGATAGTAGGTCAGAGTGAGAGGAGTTGTGCAGTTACACACTGTACCCAGTTCATACAATAAACCTGTGATGGAACAAACAGGCTTTTTCCTTTTTACCTCCACCAAGATGGTTCTATGATCAGACCTGTTTGTAATGTAAGAGGAAGACTACTGCAACCATTACCATAACATTTAGGTTTACACTTACAATGGTCATGTATATGTCACAGTAGAGACTGAAATCCAGTAGGATTCGTAATCCTACTAGGACAGATAGGAATTTTAGTTTGTCCTAGGACTCACAGGTCCTAGGACTAGTAGGATTACAAATCCTACTAGGACAGATTGAAATTTTAGTTTGTCCTAGGAGAAACTGAAATCCTACAAGAAATTAGGATCTGAAGATTAACCCCAACCCTAACCCCCTAACCCCCCCCCCCCCCCCCCCCCCAACCCTAACCCCTAACCCTAACCCTAGGACAGATAGGATTTCAGTTTGTCCTAGGACAAACTAAAATTCCTATCTGTCCTAGTAGGATTACGAATCCTACTGGATTTCAATCTCTACTGTGATATATACATTAACTAATGATAACATCTGTCACGTCAGAGCTGAGATCTTTGTTACCATGGTAATAGTAAACGACAGCCACAACTGACATAACGGAGGTAAACAGATCGTTTATGGTGTAATCGTTTGGTGAAACAGTGGAGTTTGACTCTGGTCTTTGGTGCAGGTCTGGCCTCTGTGAGTTTACTTCAAAACTTAGACCAAATCGCGTTTAAAATTGTACGGATCTGCTACAACCTGATGGCTTGTCTTTATCCTTACACCACAACACTTTCTTCGTGGTTATCAAATTAGCTAACCTACATAAGTAATAGTATGAGAAGCGTTTACGGGGAAGTGTAAAAGGTGCACAACATGATATTAGTAAGTGTGGAAGACATCAAAACACCAGTTGTATATCTGTACGTGGCCTTAATCAGAACCATTAGCTTGTTTTGCTAATGACAACAGTTTAGCTAAAGCAGGACCGATAAGTCCACAATAAAAAATACACGGCGTCCTATCAAACTTGTTTATGTTGCGTATAGAGTAATATTTGTCCAATCGCCGGTTTCTTGTGTAATGTGGGTAAATAAGATGGCCTGCTAACTACCGTGTTCGAGTCTTCCAGGTACTGCGGTCAAACCAGCTGACTCTTCTTTTTACGAAGTCAGTCCAGCCGCTCCAACATTTCCAGTGCTCCCGTATTACACACTACAACACGGAGGTGGTTGAGAAAGTCAGCGCAAGGATGCTACAGCGTGGATCATCTTCCGGTTTTCAAAATAAAATGTGGGTTATTGATGGGCAATAAACAGACGTGTCAGTGTGATTCTTCACTGGTTTTTAACCATTCTATCGTCCGCGGTGACTTGCCGTACGTGTTTGGCGGCAGCGGTGATTCAGGATACACCCCAGACCCTTTGAACAGATTAAAATATTTTGTTTCAATCTCTTCAATGAATATTTATCTTGTATTGAGCTACAATGCTAACATTTACAATGTTAATTTCATTAAAAATAGGGAAATCATTCAAATGTAATAAAAAGAGGTGTAACTCAACCAGCCCATGGAGTACTACAATTCTGCAGTGATTTGGGTCAATAGCTCACATGACCTGCAAGCTATTGAGTTAAAATGCTAATATTTACACTAACAAATTCCTTAAAAATACCAACAGTGTTAAAATGTCACAAAAATGACCGTAACTCAATTAGCCAGTACCGTACTACAATTCTGCAGTGATTTTGGGTCAATCGGTCACATGACCTGGAAGCTATTGAGCTAAAATGCTAATATTTACACTAAAAAATTCCTTAAAAATACCAACAGTGTTAAAATGTCACAAAAATGACCGTAACTCATTTAGCCAGTACCGTACTACAATCCTGCAGTGATTTTGGGTCAATCGGTCACATGACCTGGAAGCTATTGAGCTAAAATGCTAATATTTACATTAAAAAAATCATTTAAAATGGTAACAGTGTTAAAACGTCACAAAAATGACCGTAACTCATTCAGCCAGTATCCTACTACAATTCTGCAGTGATTTTGGGTCAATAGGTCACATGACCTGCAAGCTATTGAGCTACAATGCTAATATTTACACTAAAAAATTCCTTAAAAATACCAACAGTGTTAAAATGTCACAAAAATGACCGTAACTCATTCAGCCAGTACCGTATTACGATTCTGCAGTGATTTTGGGTCAATAGGTCACATGACCTGCAAGCTATTGAGCTAAAATGCTAATATTTACACTAACAAATTCCTTAAAAATACCAACAGTGTTAAAATGTCACAAAAATGACCGTAACTCATTTAGCCAGTACCGTACTACAATTCTGCAGTGATTTTGGGTCAATCGGTCACATGACCTGGAAGCTATTGAGCTAAAATGCTAATATTTACACTAAAAAATTCCTTAAAAATACCAACAGTGTTAAAATGTCACAAAAATGACCGTAACTCATTTAGCCAGTACCGTACTACAATCCTGCAGTGATTTTGGGTCAATCGGTCACATGACCTGGAAGCTATTGAGCTAAAATGCTAATATTTACATTAAAAAAATCATTTAAAATGGTAACAGTGTTAAAACGTCACAAAAATGACCGTAACTCATTCAGCCAGTATCCTACTACAATTCTGCAGTGATTTTGGGTCAATAGGTCACATGACCTGCAAGCTATTGAGCTAAAATGCTAATGTTTACACTAAAAAATTCCTTAAAAATAGCAACAGTGTTAAAATGTCACAAAAATGACCGTAACTCATTCAGCCAGTACCGTATTACGATTCTGCAGTGATTTGGGTCAATAGGTCACATGACCTGCAAGCTATTGAGCTAAAATGCTAATATTTACACTAATAAATTCCTTAAAAATACCAACAGTGTTAAAATGTCACAAAAATGACCGTAACTCATTTAGCCAGTACCGTACTACAATTCTGCAGTGATTTTGGGTCAATCGGTCACATGACCTGGAAGCTATTGAGCTAAAATGCTAATATTTACATTTTTTTAGTGTAAATATTAGCATTTTAGCTCAATAGCTTGCAGGTTATGTGACCTATTGACCCAAAATCACTGCAGTATTGTAGTACAGTCCTGGCTGAATGAGTTACGGTCATTTTTGTGACGTTTTAACACTGTTGCTATTTTTAATGATTTTTTTAGTGAAAATATTAGCATTTTAGCTCAATAGCTTGCAGGTCATGTGACCTATTGACCCAAAATCACTGCAGGATATTAGTACGGTACTGGCTGAAAGAGCTACGGTCATTTTTGTGATGTTTTAACACTGTTGGTATTTTTAATTTTTTTTTAAATGTAAATATTAGCATTGTAGCTCAATAGCTTGCAGGTCATGTGACCTATTGACCCAAAATCACTGCAGGATTGTAATACGGTACTGGCTAAATAAGTTACGGTCATTTTTGTGACGTTTCAACACTTTTGGTATTTTAAATGATTTTTTGAATGTAAATATTAGCATTTTAGCTCAATAGCTTGCAGGTCATGTGAGGTATTGACCCAAAATCATTGCAGGATTGTAGTACGGTACTTGCTGAATGAGTTACGGTCATTTTTGTGACGTTTTAACACTGTTGCTTTTTTTAAGGAATTTTTAAATGTAAATATTAACATTTTAGCTCAATAGCTTACAGGTCATGTGACCTATTGACCCAAAATCACTGCAGAATATTAGTACGGTACTGGCTGAACGAGCTACGGTCATTTTTGTGACGTTTTAACACTGTTAGTATTTTTAATTAAAAAAAAAAATGTAAATATTAGCATTGTAGCTCAATAGCTTGCAGGTCATGTGACCTATTGACCCAAAATCACTGCAGGATTGTAATACAGTACTGGCTAAATGAGTTACGGTCATTTTTGTGACGTTTTAACACTGTTGGTATTTTTAAGGAATTTTTTAGTGTAAATATTAGCATTTTAGCTTAATAGCTTACAGGTCATGTGACCTATTTACCCCAAATCACTGCAGGATCGTAGTACTCCATGGGCTGGTTGAGTTACACCTCTTTTTATTACATTTGAATGATTTCCCTATTTTTAATGAAATTAACATTGTAAATGTTAGCATTGTAGCTCAATACAAGATAAATATTCATTGAAGAGATTGAAACAAAATATTTTAATCTGTTCAAAGGGTCTGGGGTGTATCCTGAATCACCGCTGCCGGCAAACACGTACGGCAAGTCACCGCGGACGATAGAATGGTTAAAAACCAGTGAAGAATCACACTGACACGTCTGTTTATTGCCCATCAATAACCCACATTTTATTTTGAAAACCGGAAGATGATCCACGCTGTAGCATCCTTGCGCTGACTTTCTCAACCACCTCCGTGTTTTTACCGTAAAGTGTGTAATACGGGAGCACTGGAAATGTTGGAGCGGCTGGACTGACTTCGTAAAAAGGAGAGTCAGCTGGCTTGACCGCGGAAAAAGAAGAGTCAGCTGGTTTGACCGCAGTTTCCAGGTTGTTCGTTCAAACCATGCTTACCATGCCCCTCCTCCCCGTCCCTGGACCTACTAGCACAGGGGGGTCAAACTCATTTTAGTTCAGGGGCCACATACAGCCTAATATGATCTAAAGTGGGCCGGACCAGTAAAATAATATAAATAACAGGATAAGAACTTCTAAATAATTTCAACTTCTAAGTTTTGTCTATGTTTTTGACTGAAAAAAGAAAAATTCTGTAATGAAACTGTTTACATCTACGAACTGTACTTGAACATAAAACGAACAAATATGAACAACCTGAAAATTCTTAAGAAAAATAAGTGCAGTTAACAATATTACACCTTAGTTTATCATTTATACATGTTCATCACAACTTACAGATCACAGTGGATCTACAAATACACAAAACATTTAATAACAGGCAGAATATTGTTAAAATTCCACATACTTCTCTTAAGACATTTCAGGTTATTCACATTATTGTAAAAGGCTAGTCTGTAAATGTTTTTTTTTTTTTTTTTTTTACACTAAAACAAAGAAGAAAATTTATGGTTTTCATTAGTTATAGGCTATTATTATAGTATTTTACTGGTCTGACCTAAAATGATTTTAACATCCTTGACTGTTAATATCTTCAATGTGATTTTTGCATTTCACAAATTCATCCCAGGGGCCAGACTGGACCCTTTGGCGGGCCGGTTTTGGCCCCCGGGCCGCATGTTTGACACCTGTGTACTAGCAGGTTAATGCTGGTAAATAACACACCACTTCACAAAGAAACACATTCTGATTTATTCCATCATTCATTTTAATGCACATCTGCAAACATGTAAAAACTTATATACACTGGAGACATTACAAAAATGTGTTTACAAAAATTGGAATCATGCAAATAACTGACATAAGATATACAGAATATAACACCCCCCCACCCCTTCCCCTACAAATACACAAAGCAAACAGGACTGAAATAAATACACACTAAAAAGAAGAGCACGTGGATCCCATCAGTAACAGTCCCTCAAAATGATCACCTCCATTTCTGCTCAGGATCAGAAGGGTCTCAGATGCAAGTGTTTGTTCAGGTCTTAGCATCATCATTGCTCTTTCAAACAGAATAAACCCATAAGAATATTTATATGCATGAAGTTATATTACTTCAAGAGAATTTGGTAAGGGGCATGGAGCATGGCAAGGGCATTTGAGTCTAGGTTAACATTAAAACACAGAATGAAAAAACATTTAGATCTATATTTTGTATTTGTGCAAAATTGGTTCTTCTCTCGAGGAACAATTTCCATCAAAGATTTCTTACCACCTGCTCAACCTACTGACGCAGAATTTCCTTTTGCTTTGTGTAATTTACACACATCTCTGTACTTAAAGCCTCATTTGGATTTAACAGAACTCAAAGGGCTACATATTATTAACCTTACATTGATTTCATATACTTAACATGTAGATACTGTAGTATAAACTGGATGCGTGGCTGTTGTAAATTTTCCAATCCATCGCTTTTTGTTGGAATACGTGGGTTTCTGGGAAATTTAGAATTAAACCAGCCACAATAATGTGTTTGACCTAAGAAACTTAGAAGCTTTGCATTTAGTGTTATATAAGAGCCAGCTCCTGAGACTACATTTGGTCACTGAAACCAAACTGCGGTTTTGTCAGATGTCATTAAAACATGACAACTGCAGACAGATTAATAGAAAAAATGACTCAAACACTACTATATGTTCCACAGACCAAGTGAACATTGTTTTTGACAGGTGACAAAAAAACAATAATTATCATACAATTTAATAAAGTGTTCACAATTTAAAGGAATATCCTGCTTGAATGTAATGAAAGAGCACTTCTGATATTAAAACCTCACAAACAAATTGAGCTCATTTATGTCATTACAAAGTCTACGTTAAAGTAAACAGAGCTTCATTACAAAGAACCTTCCATAGTAATAAATACTATATCTCAATAGTGTGTTTTACGGTTGAGGTCAAGTAAGATTTGATCTTAAGGACACACTTGGTGGCAGAAAAATAAGCAATGTAAAAGTTTTACTGCCCCATCTAGTTTATAAGTGTTTGTAATTGGTCTTTTTAATACAGATTCTGGAAATACTTAAGTTGTCCTAGAAGTGAAGTTTATTCCCATCCTGGACATATGAAGGGTCACATGTAAAATCACAATGAGTAATAATGACCTCTTAAACAACAATTACTGTCTCACCAATCCTGGGGAAGCTTTAGATGAAGAATATCTACATAGAATGCCTTCAAATGTAAATGCAATATATATGATTCACATGATTAACATACTGTATTTTCAACCTTTTAACATTTTCTGGAATTAAAGGCCTGGGTACAAACCAGTGATAGCAATTAGAATCATTTACATTCAAAGTAGAAAACAGGCATGATTCTGTGAACTACTTGCCACAAACTGTTTGTGCATCACATATTATGTGCACAACAGAAGATGGGAAACTTTCTGGCCTTTTCGGTCCAGGTGTTTCACACTGAGCACTATCAGGCTTAACCAACAATTTACTGGCACCATCATCACCCTGGTTAGCAAACTGAGGGAATAACGACAAACACTTTTTAGTACTGCCAAGGTAATAAAAAAAACAGTACAGGTGGGGTGAAAGATCTTCCATGTTTATCCTGAAATGAGTGTCTTACTACAATTCAAAAATACTGCTGCTAAATAATATTGACTTGGAGTTTACTAGTTGTATCTCAACACTGTATGATGTTTCTCAAAAAAAAAAAAAAAAAAAAAAAAAACTGCTTTGATTTTAACAGTTTTATGATTTTACCACAACAGATGTGTCAGTCCCCTATCTTATGGTAACTTGACATTAACTTTTTACTTTTATGTTCATAATATCCTATGTGAAAGCCTGTTTTTATCTTATATTTTAAGGTCTGCCAGGTCAGACATTTATTTTCCCGCTCCATCAAGGAAACTCTGGATATGTAGCATTGGTTGGTTATCAGGTGTTTTTCTTTTTCAGGTCAGAATTAAACATGTCCATAACAGAACGACTTACACCACCAGAGAACGATAATGTTACTGTTTTTAGGCAAAGTCTTTGATGGGTGTCCATTGTGTGCCTTACATTTAATAGAACTTAAAAATAATGCAGAATTTCCATCTTATGTTGTGATGCATGAGCCCTGCATTATCAGATAATAATGCAGAGATGTGTATTCACTGTTGTCAATCACACACCACATTTACTATGTTGTATAAAGTATTTTACCAACCTTGGAGGTACATGAAAACCCTGGTTGGAAACAAGCTGTGCAAATAATCTTCAGTGTGAAAACCACAAAAATATTCCAAACCCTTCTTTCAATACCATTGTGTTTACCAAAAGAAAATAACTTTTTAAAGAATGACTACACATTTTAAGGCCCAATGTAGAAGAATCAATGCTTTTTAAAAAGTTAATGATATATTCAACAGGTCAGTCCTATCGCTTCATATTTATTTTATCCAAAAAGAAAATGTGCTCAGAAATACTGCTTCCTGTTTCACATCATTAGTACACAGATAAGGCATACATGTTCCTCACATTAAAAAAAGGTTCAACTTTTACAAATTAAAAACCCTTAAAGAACAAACATGCACTATTGCTCAAACCCATTAAATCTTTGCTTATTCTGACAACATACTGTACGTGGTTGCAGTGGGATTTTCGTTAAATTCATGGCTCCACTGTTAAATACGTTTAGTACGTTTCATGACATACGATCATCGGTAGTGTAGGATTAATGTGTAGTTTCCTGTCCCACAAATGTTCAGCACAAATATCGTTATTTGAGTATAACAAGTCTCCATGGGAGAAATGGCTGTGAGAGGACAAGCACGTACCAAAGTAGCCTTTTCTCAGAATGCACCAAAAATCAAGTGGCAATCTCCTTCTCAGTCTTGGGAAGCAATCATTAGAGCATGTCCTTCACGTTTCCATGGAAGTCCCCACTGACCAAACACATATTGAGTTAAAAAGCAGTATGCTGGGTTTTCCCAACATCTGTCCAGGCTCTTCATTTATCCAGTTCCTCCATCAGACACATTTGACATGACAGTGGGGTTTTTTTGTTTGTTTGTTTTTTTTTGTTTTTTTTTTTATCTTCCACCTACCAAATCTGAGCGAACAGGTTAGGAGTTATCCTGCAGCTCTTTGGCCTTGGTCAGTATGGTGTGGACATCTGAGATGGGGTAATCCTGACAGAAACAACAGGGCAAAAATGTTACAAACTCGTTGGCAATATATATGTAGCACTTCTGTCATTGTATGTCACTTAAAAATCTTACCTGCAATAGTCTCATATTCACTGTGAAGTCTCCTGCCAGTAAGCTATCTCGAATAAGCCTGTCAAGAGAGGAAAAGAGGCAGAAAATAATGACCAACATAGCTGATATCTGTACCATGGAATAACGGAGAACATTTTAGAAAGCTCACATGAGCATGGCACAGCAGACCAGGATGAGGAAGTGGAAGCGGTCCTGGTCAGAGAACAGGGTGTCCCAGATTCGGATGACATCTGGCAGGAGGAACTCCTGAGATAACAACAGCGTCAACCAGCGGAATGTGAAATACTGGGGTTTGATGTTCTGCTCTTCCTGTGCAGGAAAAATAAAAAGTGTTACATTGATATCATACTTATTAAGTTAATCAGTAAGTTCACTCAAATATAATTTGAAGTACTGTAACATTTCAGGGGGTAATGAAACTGAACTTCATCTTCCAATACAGTTGGGATTAATAGATCATAGTCTGATCAACCCCATCAAAAAAATGACAATACTGGTCAATAAAGATTAAAATGGTCAGTATTTCTACAATTGACCTCTCATGGCTGCATGAGTTAGTGCAAAACTGGTCAGGTGATGTTAAAAAAAAGGGCACACCCCAGAAGTGGAAACAATAAACCAAGTTGTTTTAGTGTTCCTTTTCACAATTACAATCTGTACCTACAGCACTGTCACAGTCTATATAACTGTTGCATTTTAAATTTTTTTTTAATTTTTTTTATTATTTGTAGTAATCTGTCTGCAAATTCTATCTCACCAGCTTCAGATAGAGCTCCAGGTCTTTGTCTTTGAGCATGGAGTACACACTCTCCATCTTATAAGTGATGCCACACTGAGAGTCATCCAGACTCTTAATGAAGTTATCTCTGTTCTCCGACATCAGGTTGGTAAAACAGAAGAATGTATCTGCTTCAGCATGCTCTGAATAGAAACACAGCACAGGCCATCATCATCAGTGGTTTGGGCATCTATTGGTATCTTCTATTTATATTGATTTATATTTGAATCCTGAGAAGTGATATTCACATCTAATGAAGTGCAACTTTATAATCTGAGCAGAGTGCTGCTACCTTTCCACTGGCTGTTGGGGTCTGTTGCAAAAGTGTAGTAAATTGGCCCGACAATCTCATTCATGCCCTGTACATAAGCTATCCCAGGGTTCAGTTTGGCATAGATGAAGAGGATCCGCTCCACCACCTCCCAGTGTGCTTCACTTCCATTTGGTAACACCTCATACTCATTGGATGGATACAGGTTCAAAGCCTTTCCAGGGGAGCTGACCTGGAAGAACACATTCAGCAAGCCAATTATTTGCTGCATTTCTTTATTTTTCACAAGTGAACAAAGTGTGACACTACAGCAGATGCTTGCTGAAAATATCTCAACAACAGATTGACAGGAGATTCAAGTTAAAAACTAAATTCTAGGCACACTATGTCTCACCAAACACGATGACTTACATTGGTGACTCCACTGCGGTTCCGGTTTACAGTTTGTGCTTTCAAGGTGGTCTGTTCCACTCGCCGACGCAGTGTCTCATAATCATTCTGTGGGTCCAGGATAAGTTGGCAAGGGTATTCTGTGGGACGCTGGAAGAACGCCATGTCTGGGTACAGCCGCCTGAAAATATGCAACAAAAAATATTTTTTATATTTTACATGAATTTTGTGTCTGCTTTTCTGTAATCTCACACTTAGAAAGGTTGGATCAACCTTATTTTTTTTTTTTTTTTTTTTTTTACAAATTTATGACTGGTCTCCTTTCACAATCTATATTCATTCTATAAGAACTGTTAGAGGAACCATACCTCACATCCTTGTCAATCTGTAGCAAAATCTCATTATCTTTGAAGTACGTATTCCACCTGCTGTCTGGGTTTGGGTTTAGAGGCTAAAAAAAATACAAAACAAAATCAGATCAAACAAAAGACATTTTTTTAGATTAAAAAAAAGCATTTTCTGTGAATTTACTGCAGTGGCCACACATAATGCTGCATTTCCACTATGTGGAACTGGCTCGACTCGACTCGACTCGGGTACCAGATACTATTTCTGGAGACCGTTTCCACAGGATACTACCGACTTTAGAGTACCTGGACGTCATAGCGACACAGCATGTAACTTCCATGTCGTCTCCTCAGAGAGTTGCTGATAAACTTGCTTGTTGCATGTTGTTCCATCAAGCTCACGCTGAATTTTTTCATCGGCCACCAAGGACAGAAATGTCTGAACCTCCTTGACTGACCATGGTGTAGTTTTGCGGGCTGCCATCATGTGGATTAACCTACCAGTATATTTACTGTAAACTTCCAAATCGTTTTTTTTTTTTTTAAATGGCAGACCGCATATTGATAACGTAATGATGCAGAGACAACTCTCTGACCAATCTGTGGCCTGCAGTATTTTCACATCACATTTTAGTATCTCTTCTCCCGTTTTGGAATCTCAGCAGAGCAGATACCAAAAAATTTGTACTGGGTACCAGATTCCAGGTTCTTTTACGTAATGGAAATGCAAAAAGGCCGAGTTGAGTCGAGACGGTACCGCATAGTGGAAAAGTGGCATTAGTGGATGGATGAACTTGATTGGTTTTTCAACTGCTCTTTTGAAGTCAGTGGTTGTGATTTGGTAGTTGCTTGTGTTATTTTTTTCAAAATGCTAACTTAATGATCAGATAAAATGGTAAGTAAGTACTGCCTAACAAACCTTCCAAATCTTGTTAATGGAATATATTCACCACATCTACAGTCAGCTGTCTGCCACAAAAAATGAATTTCATTAAGTGACAAACTCTGAAAAATCCTACTCTGCAGGCAAGCAAGATATCATACAGATCAATCACAGGTTGGCACTGCAGGCATCAAGCTTCTACAATGACCTGAAGTCTCATCAACAGAACATAAATGTGTACATGGACTAACTGATCGCTTATTACTGAGTCCAAATAAAGAGTAGAATGAGTCCAGGAAAATGTAGAATTTTTAAAGAAAAGTTGAATGGTTGTTTGTCTGTGTATGTCAGTCCTGTGATGAACTGGAGTCATGTCCAGAGTGTAACCCCACCTTCCCCTGACAGTAGCCGGGATAGACTCTGACACCTCTGCAACCCCCACAAGGATTAATTAGTTTAAAAAAATAGGACCAATGGCCCTGTGGCTTACCGGTACTTCCTATCTCTTATAATGGGGAAATTTTTCAAAGTGGCACGAAATCCAGAATCAGAGCCGGATCCAAATAATTTCACTAACTTTTGCTGACATCATCATAAAGAAGCTGTATCCCAAGTTTGAAGTCAGGAATTGTAGTTTCAGAGAAGAAGATGACTGAATGTTTTGTAACGGACGAAAGACGCCGCCGGACGCCACATGACGACAATAGCTTACAGCCTTTCGGCCGGTAAGCTAAAAATGGACAGAGGGACACAGAAAAGTTCCATGCAAGCTGGGGCTTTTTTGATCTAACCTCTGTGGAACTTACTGGCCTGATTGATCCATAACCCCACCCTAAAACACTCCTATTTTATTTGCTTTTATTAAAAACACACAATCATTTTTAAACTACAGTTTTTTTCTGAGAGAACAAGAAGAAAACAACAATATCCCATGTGGAGTGATGATATTTGCAAGTAGCTCTATTAAGACTGCAATGAAACTTAACAATGCTGCAACCACTTCTTTACTGAAATTAAGAGTTTCCTCTTGGTGCATTTATTGTTAAACGTTAACAGTGCCCAATACAGTTTGAGTTTTTACACTGGTTTCCCTGTTCTCAACACTGTCCCCCTGTGTGTCGTTACTTGACACAGTGAGTACCTTTATTGAATCAGGCCTCATTTCATGCTAATCACTACTTAGAACATCTGAAGAAATTAGATGCAACTCACATGGTCCTCCAAAGTCACATCTTCTCTGGCTAGGCCTAAGTTGGCTTTGGCAATTCCAGGCTGGATGATCATTTCTTTCAGGAACTGTGAGTACACCTCCCTTTAACAGACAGAACAGGTTTTGTTACGCTGTAAACACATACTGGATACAAAATGTCTGCCTGTAACAACCAGCAGAAGAAAGAAAACATCTATGGAATTTTATTTCTACTTTCTAACATATTATGATGCATCTTATTTTGTCTTTTTTGCCAGGCTTGTGCACTAGGAAAAGGAAATGAACCAGAGGATGGTACAGTTCATGATCGCTTGAATACTGAGTCAGCTCAGTCATATGCACCTTTACAACTGTTAAAGACCTTTTATTGCACTCTAGGTTGGTCAATATTAGTAGCAGGAGTATACAACAGATATATTAATGTGGTTATATCACATCCTATGAGTGACAAGAAATAACAGTTTATATAACTGACATGCATTAGAAACAGCAATAGTGTTTCATAAAAGCACAGAGAATGACAAGTTTTTTCCAATTGTAAATTGTGCATGTCTTGACCTCTGTTACTAACTATGTACCTTTAACATTAAAACATCTTTCTCTGTATTTTCTGTGTTATACAACTATAAAATAAACATAGGCTAACACATTCTCAATTATAGCCTAACTAAGAACTTAAAAAAAAAAATTTAAATCAGCACGTTAAAGTTGTTCAAACATATAAAAAAATCTTTATAGTAATAATTTTATATGTAATGAATGAGGCATTTTACACTGTACAAATAAAGTCTCCAAAGTCAGGTGATACAAAGTTCAGATGAGCTTTAGCTGTAATGGTAAATTAAAAGTCTAAATACTGAAGATAGCTTGTCACAATGAGCCTGGTGTGTAGGGAAATAAAGGACACAGAGCTAGAGGAGGTTTCTTCCCACACAGCCTCACCATGACAGAACACCATAATAAACAGCATCAGGCTCAGTGATTCACAGCTGAAATGGGGTCCTTTCTTTCTCCAGCGAGCTAACAACATTAGCTAACATCATGAGCCGTGTATGCTGATTAACAGCAGCTGATTTTAAAGATGCTTAGTAACAGCAGAAAAAGATGCAATGGTGAAATCTCTGAATAAAAGTAAGTATTCTCTTTATGGCTCTAAGCTGTGCTCTATTACCTCTGCTTTTTGAGAAAGACTCCCATAATGTCTGATCAAGAGGAAGGTAATTCAGAAGGATCTGAAACGAGAAAGAAACAATCTGGGTGAAAGACACATCAGAACATATGTGCAACACAAGAGACACAGTGAGCTGTTTCCATATTTAACATTTGAAGAACTTTAATTACAGGATAAATGTACAAAATATGGTATGTAGCTCCATCTTTTAATTAGGTCCTTTCAAGTATTCATGCGATATGATGTCAGAGCCCAGCTATTTAAAAACTGTGTGGTTTATGATTTGTAAAACCCTCATAGAAGAAAAATCAAACGAGTATGGAGGCAGAAGGACTTACTTTCCAGCAAAGTGCTCGTATGCCTCCTTCAAATGGAATTCCTGAACAAATAAAAAAAAGACACTCATACACTGCACAATAAACCATTTGCATTATTGGTATTAGACCAAGTGTGTGACATTACCATTGAAGCACAGCTCCCGCAGTGTCTTCAAGTTTATGTTTTCTTCACTTAAAGCTACTTTGAATTCTTGTATCCTAAAATAAGATAAAGAACAGGTCAATGCTATTGCTGCATAATTAAATTAATATAGAATTATATAAAGCAAAGACAATCCGAAAATACTCAACTTTGAGGGGCTGGAAACAATCAAGGTTTGGCATTTGAGTTTCACAAATAACTTAAAATATATATTTTTAGCTCTTGTCTCATTCCAAGTAAACTCCCAACTATGTGCTTTGGGTCCTACACAAAAGTGACATTAAATGTAAATGTGTTAGTTACGACAAAAACAATTAAAGCCTTTTAAAATGTCTATTTATTACACTGAAGTAAACTACAGCTCTGTGCTGGTGAGCTATTCCTGTGACATACTGTGTTATTTCTGGGTTGAATGTCTCACTTTATTCTGTGATTTTCATGCAGATGAAGTCTTCCATCTCTCTGCTAGACTGCACTGACAAAAACACGTTTATCTCTAACTCATGCAATTTTGTTGACAATTAAGTTCATGTCTAGACAAGAAAAATGAAAGAAAACACTTCTATTTTAGACTTTTTGAGTCTAAATTCATCAGCTAAAGGTCTCCATGTCCATGTCACATGTCTGAGGTTCACATCTTTGCTACTGAGTGTCTAAACAGTGTTTATACATCCAACATGTTAATAACTAACTATAAGCTCATGGGGTAAAAGGGAGGATGTCTTCTCCAGCATGAAACTGAATGTTTTAAGCTACTGTAAGATTCACAATGGCTGCAAAGTCATCCATCTCTGATAGAACATAAGCATAAGTTTTAGGATCAATGCCGTACATTTCTGGTGCAATTCTAATAGGAACCTGTTCAGAAAACCAATGGCCTGAGGGAAATGTTTGTTGTTAGCTATATTTAAAGTGACTTAAGATTCTCCATCATGCTTCTTAAACAATAAAGCATTTATTTCTTTTCCAGAAAAGGATAAATATAGATATTTAAGGATAACTGCCCTAGTAAAAACTGCTTGTATTATGTGTTACCTGCAACTGTATATGTCTGGTGCATAAGCCTGGTAGTAGATGCAAGCATGAGGGAATTTAACCATTTATGTACATCTCCAGAGAACAATCCCCATTTCAAAATGTTTCTCAAATTAAATCTGAATCAACTGGAATAATTTTATTTAGTTTTACTGTGAACCTTCTGTCTTCCTGATTTTACTTCATTTTTTCTCATCTGTCTGTCTTATTTGAAGTCTGGTGTTTTCTGCATGCTTTAAAAATCTTTTTGGTCACTATTAGGTTGTAATAACTGTTCATACTACCTAACTGCATAAAGACATTTCTCAGTAGGACAATAAAGAACTAATGAACCAATGCAATAATCGTGCTTCATCATTTAATATTCTCCCACTGCAGACAGAAAAAAAAAACTTAGGAGATTTAATTTAATATCCACATTAAATAGACGAATGTGGCTATTGAGGAGCATTAACACTTTTCTAGGGAAGAAGCACCATTAAATAAATATATAAAAAAGAATTAATGCAACATGGTTGTATTAGATTTCATTAGATTCAACTACAGCAAGCCTACCTTGTAATTAAATGTAGCTGCAGTTAGATTTTTTAAAAAAACATTATGTTATAGATCTGCTCTGCTCTTTGATTTTAAATGAGTTCTGAGGAGCACCTACTGATAGATTATACTTTATTTATTTTAATAGCAAAACAAATCACTTTCATTTATAGCTATATAATGTTGTTCTTCGAGCCTCCACAGTCATATGCACTTACATATGAAAACACTGTAAAACGTATTCATTAATATTGATACTAAATACTACATGGATCCAATAGTTCAGATAATACAGATAGCTGACTGGAACTGGACGGTTGAAATAACATTTTTAATCGTGAAAAGGGGCAACTGGATTTTAACCTGAAAAATTGATTATTTCATTATTTACACAGTAGGTCCAAAACGCTTAATCATGAGAGTATGACCTGGCTAATTTGTCGTTAGTTAACACGACAGCTTAAATTGAAATAATTCCCTTTTTTCCACCCTTGCACTGACAGAAACACACTGTCAGCAGATAACAGCTAGCTAATGATAGCTAATTGTTAGCCAGTGAGGAAGTATGTGTCAGCTGATGTGCTAACACACAGCTAGGCTAGCAACATTACAACGCTAAAGTTACTGCATTAGCATGTAAAGCGCAAACCAAGCCTGATGCCATTCTGACATTTAAAAAATACCTCTTAAACTTGGTCAAAGCATTTTATTCTCTTTTAAGTATATGTTTTAAGACGCTCGCCTTGAATAGTTTTCTTGATTAGGTATTGCTAGCTGACCAGCTGCTGTTAGCCTATCACCTAAGTTTTTGCGGTTTGGTTGCTAGCTGCAACAATTAATGATGAACCACCAGTCTTTATCGATTTGTCCACCCCGCATGGAAAAAATAAATGTTTAGCTCTGTCTCACCTGTTTTTGTAGGCAGTAGACATGTCTGAGCAAGCAGCGGCGTATGCCTTTAACTGTATCCAAAAATGATTGAATTATTGGCCAGAGGGAAGTCCTTCTGTCACTTCCGTCTTCACAACAACAAAGTGGGCAGGCACCACGATGCTGTTTATCTCCCACGGAACGATTGCAAAAGGGGATTTTACCACCCGTGTCAGTCCTCGATAACGAAAACACGACACTTTAGCTTACAAGCCTCTTGCCATTCATTGATCTTTTGCATGTGTTTTTTTCCTATTAAATAACATAAGCTATCATGTAAATCCTGACAGTGCAAGGACAGTTCAGAGAATTGTAATCAAAAAGTTATGATCAGACTTTTCAACAAGACATGTAAATGTGTGCATAGTTAATAAATACACATTTTCAAGCCAATGTCACAACTGATGAACATAACACAAGTGTGCATCTCCGTCAGTGTCCATCCTCCTGACTACCACTAGAGGGCAGAAAAACTCAAAGGACAAATGGATGCTGTGGAATGAAAAATGAAGAAGAATCAGATGGCTGAGTTACCTTTTATTAGAGGATAATATATCATTTGGCACAATAGTATGACTGTGAATGCACTTCTTTTTTGTCAGCATTATTTAGGGAGAAATTATGAAGGTTATAATTCAAAAAACCCATCATTAGACTTTGACAAGGATTCAACATGCATTCAGAACTCTAATTTCAAGATTAATCAACAGAAATAAGCAGCTGCACAATATGAAATAATAGTGATAGTACAAAATAAATAATGAAACAAAGTCACTGTCCTCTGCTATACAAACCTCTGATGTTTAACTTCTTTCTTACCAAAATGTAATGGCAGGTGGGTCAGCTTATTAGAAACAAGAGAAATCATGGCTTTCATGTCAGGGTGTAACACTAGAGGTGAAGACAGGCTGAATATTTGGGAAATATATTACAGACTTCATTTAATTTTTCTTTGTTCTCCATTCCCGGTTAATAATCTCTGGTGATTAATAATGTTCATCTGTACTGATATCTGTAGAACCACCTGGCTTGTTAAATATTGTACCTAAAATTGCCAGCAGGTCCTCTGTCATTTTATTAAATGATTATCTTCACAAAAAAGGTTGTAATTCTTACCCCCTGACAGTTAGTGCTAAAACCTATGTGTTTGTTGTTAATTTATTTATTTATTATACAATTCATGGATAGTTTCTTCTGAATTTCTGAACTATATTTACTCTTTCGGCTTTTAGGTTACACTGGTCTATACGTAAACTGACTCCAAAATAAAAGCAGTGAAACTTTATCAAGTTTGAGTCTCTAAAAAAGAAAATTAAGTCAAACACGCTTTTTGGGTTTCTGAGAATTTTCTCAGAATTAATGAGGGAATGGATTTTACTCAGAATACCAGATCTACTTCAATCCACTGTCTGCACATTACAATACAGTTCCTTTTCAGGTTATTTCTGGTGGAAAATTTCGAAATATATTGTATAAATGTACATAAACCAATGTATAGATTTTGCTTCTTTTTTTTTTTGCAAACATTGTATACCAATGACATATGCAATGTGTGTTTTTTCGTATGTTCATTTGAATTCACTGGTACTTGTAACCTACTACTAAAACATTAGAAACACTGACTAAATTAAATAACAGAAACCACCCCCACACTGCAATCGAAAAGCTGCAAATAAAGTGTCCAAGAGGAGGAGTGGGGGTCGGACATGGATAAATTAGGGGTAGGGGAGAAAAAGGAAGAATAGGAAGAGGAGAAGGGAAAAGGAGGAGTAGTAGAGGTAAGAGGAGGAGTCTGTTTGTTGACATCGGACGAAAACGAAAATCAGATGAGTGAAGATTGGTGATAGAAACTCATCTTCTCGCCCTTATCAAGACACCTAACCTTGGCGAAAGCTAAGGTAGATAACCTCCTGATGAGCCGTGTATTCAAACACCGCTGACCACTGTCTGTAGCCTGTGTTTTCACACAGAGTTGTTAGCTAACGTTAGCCCCTGCCAGCTAGGTGAGCTAACCTCATAGCAGGGAAAGTCATCGTTAGCAGCAAGCTAATTTAGACGTTGGAATGCATTGTTGACACCGTATAGGCAAGTTAAAGCTTAATTTAGAATAACAAGTGGTGCTCTTTGGTATTCTGAATTGTCGTGAGTGAGTAGGTTAACAGTTGTCTGTTTGTTTGTAGCTATCCATCGTTATTGTTCTTAAATTACATTACAGTGTCGGTCGCTAGCTAGCAGCTAAGTTAGTCAGTCTGTTGTCTCCCTCAGGATTCATTGCTGTGTGGTTAGCAAAAAAACTACTAACAGACAGAGTCAACTACCCCTCCAGGTTCAGTGTATCATTGAGTCATTGAGTCCAATGTTAATACGGATTACTGTATTTTTTTCAAATTTTAAAACAAGTTTATGCAAAGTAACACATAGTTGCTAACCAGCCACTGACATATCAGCTAACTTTGCTAAGTGTCTAAGTATCTTTGTAGAGCATCCAAAGACGTAGTCAAAATTTGTAAATGTAGGTTCGGTATATATTGTTGTTAGGTATTTATAGTACCTAAACTATTTCATAGACACTGTGTTGGTTAAAGAGAAGACAAGGTGATGGTGGTGTCCATTCAATGTGTGTGATGTTTCACTTTTATTTACAGCTCTAATTTTTTGTGGCTGAATTATTTTTCTGGTATTTTCTTTGTATTAACGGCTCTAAGTTTATTGCATGTTTACTACAAAATATCATATGTTACATTTTTTGTAATAAACACAATTAAGCTGAAACAGGTGTTAGGCAGCAACGTTTTCAAGGATAGTGGAAACATGAAATAGTGTAGCATATTGTGACATTTCACAATGTCTTGTGAGATGAAGCACCCACAGCAGTACCCTTAACCTTCTTATACCACTGTTTCCTAAGGTCACCTGCACTGCCCTGTCATAGATCTGAGGCGGACAAGAAGAGGCGAACATGGCAGCCAAAGCAGGAGACAACCCTGACAGCCTCATGACTCTGGCAACAGTGTTTTGCCTGAGGAACCTCAGGAAGACCATGTGTTATCAGGGGTCCAGAAACAAACTCCAACTGCGCTCAGACATCTTCCTTCCAAGTGAAATATGTGACAAGTTGGTCAACACGTATGTAACAGGATAAATTACATTCCTTTCATTAACAAGTTGTTTCTTACTGCATTGCACATACAACCTCCCACTGATTCTATGTTTTGTTTGTTTGTTTTTGGTAATAGGTATATGGAGTTGGTCCACACAGATAGTAACTTTGAACCAGAAGAGAGCTTCTTCCAACTTTTCTCAGATCCTCGAAGCACGAGACTAACCAGGGTACAGCTGAGAGAAGACTTTGTACGTGACAGAGATTTGGAAGCTATTAAAAAACAGGTACGATGCCATAATTGCAGTTAAACAAATTCAGCTAATATCATACATAGCATTACATTTTGTTTTGGCAACAGAGCATTGACTCAACATCTCCCAATGAAACTTGGAAATTCTGAGTAAACACTATTATCCATCTGAGTAATACAATGTTTTTTACTCATCATTAGGTCGCTTAATTACAACTTTATGATTGGTAGTTTAATAACATATACATTGATAGTCTCTAAACTGTTAGACACATCAATGCCACAGATATTTTATGTCAGATAATTTTATCAAAATTTGCCAGACATTAGGGATACTACATGTCAGTTGTGTTACACCTTAACGTGTGTTTCCTGCACCCTGTCAAGTTGAACCCAATTTTAGTCAGTCATTTTATACATTGTATCTCAGGCAATTTACAGTTATTTCCTTCTACCAGGACCTGATCGAGCTCCACCTCACCTATTGCAACAGTCTGTCATCGCGCAGTTTGAAGACACTCACCAGCTTCCGTGAGACTTTGGTGTCTCTATGTCTCTTCAGCTGCAGCAACATCTTTTACAGACAGGGCGGTGCCCCACTGGCCTGTAATGAAGACACGGAAGATGATGAAGAGGAAAGCCCTGCTTCTAGGCAAGCATTAGACACAAACTTTAGCTTCCAGGGCTTTAACCGCCTCAGGTTGCTCAATCTGGGGGGTCTATCTGATGAGGTGGATGCCGAGACCCTGCTCAAACCCCTGAGGTCACTCACATCATTAGATCTGTCTAATGTACAGTTGCTGGGAACAACGTTTCTCACCCAGTGGAAAGACAGACTGGCCTCTCTTGTTCTCTACAATGTGGACCTGTCAGAGGAGCTGGTCAGTACGGTGGTGGAGCTTGTAAATCTCAGGTAAGGGAAGAGTGCATACTTATTCTCCTACTTGTAGGGGAATAGGCGTCATCACATGGCATGCACCAACTGTATGAAGGGTTCACACTGCCCTGTATGGGAAACACCAAAATATGCTGGGGATTAGGTGTTATTACAGAAATAGTCTAACCCACCATTCATATTGTATTTTTCCATCATATGTTTTTCAGTGTTTGGCTGTCAGAAATTTAGCATTACATTAAATCTACCACCACCCTTAAGAACGGGAAACTCTAGAAACTTAAATGATTCACTTTCATAAAGTCAGGCGTATCGGCTATTACTTTAGAACTCTGATAAATAATTAACTTATTGATCACAACCAAAATCGCTATAAATAGATGGTAAATGTTGAAGGATTCAGAGTTCTGCTGCACAGAAGTTGGCAACATTGATGCATGCACAACATTAAAATAGATTTATTGAAAAATACAATAAAAAATGTGTTTGAACAATAAAGGGGTGTGGAGCTCAGAGAGAGAGAGAGATTTGAGTTACTGCTGCATGTAGGTCTAAGGTCAGTTTGTGTGGTGAAACTGCCGGGTTATACGAAAGATTAGTTGGTTGCAAACAAAACTAACCTAAACCAAATAAATCAATCCATGTACAAAGTCAAAGTCAAATGAGTTTTGTGCTTGGTGGTTTGCTGTCAATGCCCAATTAATCTTACCAAGTCGATGGAAGGAAAGATGAAGATTCTGGCGAGCTGCTTTAAGTCCAGTAGTCCAGAGAGTTTCAGTCTCTGATGGTTTTCATGCTGCTAAGATCACTGGTTGCCCTTCACTGTCCTTGAAGTGTTTAGTTAGATAATTCTGGTCTGTGGCTCCTGTTGCCTGTAGTACCAGATGGCATATGCCTAAATTTTATTCCAAGTTAATCTAAGAGATTAGCAAAAATGAACATCTTCAGTTGTGGAACCCTTTCACACTTAGCAATGAAATGGCTGTACACTCTTCTTATTTGTTAGTACTGGTAGGGCTGATTTTGGCTTCTTATTATAAACCACTACAAAAGTCAGTGTTGTGTGCCTCAGTATAGTTTTCATACCAGGTAATGGAAATCTAGTAGTTTTGCTGTTTGTGTTAAAGATTCACTGTGTCATTTTTAGTTGTAGCTGCCAGTGAAAATGCAGTTTGCAATCAGCCACTTTATCAGTTTTCAATTCCTGTAATGTAAATAAATCTTCCCACATGTCCCTAAATTTTATACACTGAACCTGTAAAACTCAAATATGACTCAAAAGACTAAGTAATATGCATGCTTGTCTGGAGAGACTTAAGAATACCACATATGTGCCAAGATGCATGCACATTTTGAGTCTGACTAAGAGGAAATGCGTATCAAATAATCTGATGAGCTTGGCAAAAAGACAAACATTCATATTTTTGACATCACATGAATATGGTCATGTTGATGTAGTCATGTGCCAGGACTGTTCAAGTGTCCTTTCCAGTTTTTTTGCACATGGAAAAAATTATGAAGGGCACAGTGGAAAATATGGCAGATGTCTTATAATAATAAAATTGTAGCTCCAGTGGATGAATCAGTCATACACCAGTACGACATCTTGTATCAGATAAATAGTTGTTATTATGAGTTATGAGCGGGACACGTTGTTGATACTAGGTGTCCTATTCTAAAGGTAACTAATGTACTGCTTCTCTGGATTGGGCTACTGTGAGTGGGTGACAAATCAGATATCCTCAACTGTATTTTAATTAATTTCAGCTATTTTTTTTTTACTTTATCCTTCAAACCTAAGTGCTTTACTTCAAAATCTAATAGGCATTGACATGTAAAGGCTTTGTGTAGTTGTGGAATGGAGGCTTATTGTGAATCCTTTGACTTTGTGTGTTATTTGTAAGTTTTTAGTACAGTATATTTATTATATAATATGTGCACACTAATTATCTGAAGTGAATAAAGTTAATACATGTCTGTTATTTTCTACAGGCATCTGGACATCTCAAGAGAGAGCAGGCGGACCTCAAAATTTAAGATGACCAGGAAAATCCTCACAGCCATTGTACAACGGCTGCTCAATCTGGTGTCTCTGGACATCTCAGGGCACATTATGCTAGACAACTGCACAGTTCCACATTTTGAAGAAGCTATGGGCCGACCAAGGTGATTTGCCAGCTGTAGATTGTAATCAGAATATTCGAACATGACAAGATAAGAAAAAAACATCATGATGTGCTTTCCCGGAATTTAGAATCACAAAACATACTGAACACATTTTCACTTACTGTCAGGTTGAACAGATGAATAAGTTGTGTTGTGTCTTCCAGCATTGAGCCCTGTAAGAGCAGCATCTACCCCTTCCAGGAGCTGAAGAGGCCTCTGCAGTTTCTGGGTTTATATGACACCACCCTCTGTAATGTGATGCACATCCCTGCATATAAGGTAGAAATTATAAGGACACATGAAGACATACATTACATGACTAATAATCACAATGTATTGGACTTTTATAATAAAGGTTCATCTAGTAGACATGGTCTTTTTGCTGTTCTCATGGCTGTGAAGAACAGATACCAATATAACCTTTCAGAAGTACAAAGTTCCTACCTGTGGTGATGGACACTTAAAGCAGTCTTATCCTGAATCTGAACAGTAGCAAGAGCATTGAAGAGAGAAGAAGTGAATACACTCGACTGTGCTCTATATTTAAAATTTCATTCAAGTCTGAGTCCGAGAAATAAAATGTCTTTAGTTGCACTATGAGCCGCTTGTTGGATCAGTCTTTCCATCTGAGATCTAGGAGTACTTTTGGTAGTTAATCACATCTGTCGCCTTCTATGAGAATAACCCCCTCTAACTAAAGAGTGCAGTGTACACTGGCCGAAGGTTTGATTCATTAACCAAACAGTCTTATGAGGTACTTTTAACCAGTTTTGCTGCCCTGCATTTAATGTCAGTGTTTCTGGACTTTTTCAGGTGACTGGATCAAAGAATGAAGACCAGGTGCTCAATGCCATTGAGGCTTACACAGAGTTTCGGCCTGAACTGGCCCACAGAGCCATCAATCAGTTGTTTGACATCGCCAGGATACAACACTGTGGCCAGCTGCTCCGAGCTTTACAAGTATGGTGTTTGATATAGAGTTGTTTTTAAAGAATGTGATGTCTTATTGAATTTGTACCACTTTTAGTTATTGTGGCACATGCTCATATCTCTGTGTTGAACTTTCTGTGTGCTTGTCAGCTTGTCATTGCAGCACTGAAGTGTCATAAATATGATAAGAGTATCCAAGTGACAGGCAGCGCTGCTCTCTTCTACCTTACCAACACGGAATACCGCAGTGACCAGAGTGTGCGGTTGCGCCGGGAGGTCATTGAAGTAGTGCTGAACGGGATGGAGCAGTACCAGGAGGTTACTGTAAGTGCAATCATCGAATATATGATAAAGAAGGCTCAACTTTCAGATTATGTCTGTCTAAGGTCAAGAGTTTTTCTTTTAAGTCATTAACTTCATCTGTCTCATCCTTTGCCCCTTGGCCTTGCTCCATCAGGTCCAAAGGAACTGCTGCCTGACTCTGTGTAACTTCAGTATCCCTGAGGAACTGGAGTTCCAGTATAGTCGGGTCAACCAGCTGCTGCTGAAAATCCTGGAGCCAGCCAGGCAGGACGAGTCCATCCAGAGAATCGCTGTTCACCTCTGCAATGCTTTGGTGTGTCAGGTGGACAACCATCACAAGGAGGCTGTGGGCAAGATGGGATTTGTCAAGGTAAGGTCAATGAACTTAACTCTTTTTGCTTTTCTTTATTTCAGGTGGATATAAAATTTGATTAGGTCAGGTTCAAAACAGAAAAAATACTGCATCGGTTATTAATTATACACTGCACAACGCAGTAATATGTTAAAGCCTGTTGAGGTCTTGCTTTTCCACAAGGCTCTTGTGATAAATGGTAGTGGTCACATACAATATTGAAATGTATGGTAATCTTTTCACCTGTGGTTTGATGCAGAACAGAAAGCCTGCCAATATTAACTGAATATTTTGGAGTTTGTTTTTTGACAACGAAAAAGAAAGGAGAAATAGGATCACTCAGAGAGTGTTAGTGTCCAGTCTTGATCCAGCACATAATTATATGCAGCAGAGAATTGAATTCTTCACTGGATCATATCAGTATCCATGTGCTTATTATTCAAGTTTTCCTTACTGTTTCAGTGAAATAGAAATATACTTAGATCAGAGATATTGGTCCTTACATTGCTTTTGCTCCTGCACAACACAATATCTTACTTTAGTAGCATCATGGTGCCATTTTTCTGTAGATGTACTGAAAGTCTGAAATTAACACTTAAGCTCTGACAGCTTGTTACTCATTTGGCTCTCTTTTTTAATTCCAGACCATGTTGAATTTAATTCAGAAGAAACTTCAGGACAGAATGGTGAGTGTGAACCCTTGGGTGTCTTTAATTTGATTTCAGACAAAACCTTGACTCACCTGTACACATATTCTTGTCACCATTGCTAAATAAAAGTTGTTAAATATGCATTACTTGTGTTGATTTCCACACAGTGTGACCAGGTGATGGAGTTTTCCTGGAGTGCTCTGTGGAACATCACCGATGAGACTCCAGACAACTGTCAAATGTTCCTCAATTGTCGGGGCATGAGTCTCTTTCTCGAGTGTCTACAGGTGAGTACACTTATCCAGGAGTACGTCCAAGATGATGATAAGACCTATTGAAATAATACATAACTTCTTTATTTTTTAAATCAAGGAGTTTCCAGACAAGCAGGAGCTGCACCGCAACATGTTGGGGCTTTTGGGAAATGTTGCAGAGGTCAAGGCTCTGAGGCCACAGCTGCTCACCCCACAGTTCATCACTGTATTCAGGTAGCAGACTGTTTAAAAATAAGTCACAAACATTTCTCAGTCCACTGTTTTGTGTTCTGTTTAGATAATGTTAAATGCCTAAAAGCTGGTGTTGCTACAATAATAATTCAGTCATTACAACGTGACTGTCCTAATTTTATTCTCTCACACCTCCATGGAATGAAACACTCACAGTTGTCTGCATGTGTGCCTCCTTTCTGTTTAATGTTTTGACAGTAACCTGCTAGACAGTAAGGCAGATGGGATCGAAGTATCGTATAACGCATGTGGCGTCCTTTCACACATTATGTTTGATGGGCCAGACGTTTGGTCTATGGAGGAGCCACGAAGAGATGCCGTGATGGACAAAATGTGGGATGCCATCCAGAGCTGGGATGTCAGTTCTCGCCGCAACATCAACTACAGGTGTCTTTCTTTTTGTATTGTGTGTCTCATTTTACAAAATATGATGCTTAATTCAAAGTTACCTCATGTGCCTCAAATATTGTACCCTTTTCTCTGTTTAGTCAGAACACACAAACACAGTACATAGCCATGTTTTGTGTTGCACAAGTTATTGTTGTGTTTCATGTGTATTTGAACGTGTTAGTGTGCAACCCGCAAAAGTCAAACATTGTATGTATCATATGTCTGTGTGTAGCAGTCTCGTACAGCACAGATGTCACTGGGTTCATCTGTCTGAATGTTTAAACTGAGTTTGGTCTTTAGGTCATTCGAGCCCATCCTGCGGCTGCTGCCTCAGAGCATCTCCCCTGTCAGTCAGCACTGGGCCACATGGGCTCTCTACAATCTGGTGTCAGTTTACCGTGAGTATCTGAAGCACTGGGCCATTACAAAGCAGTCCTCATTTAGCACTGAAACCTTTGTGTTTACATTTTCAGAGGTGTTCCTGAAACTGTAATACTGGTCATGTGACTTATGTTGCTCCTACAAATGATACTTCCTAACTATTAGATACATATAAATACAGTACATCTAATTCATTTACACAAAAATATATTAGAATACATTTTCACAATCAGTCTACTTTCTATTTCTGGGCTATAGCAAGCAAGTATTGTCCATTGCTGATAAAGGAAGGAGGAGTTGGTCTTCTGGAGAAAGTTTTGGAGCTGGAGAGCTCACAGCCTGAGACCAAGGAGATGGCCAGGTAAGACCACTTAAGCTTTATCTCTTTTTTTTCTTTCTTTTTTTGTTTTAATTTTGCCTGAACAGCATTTGTGTTGCTTATTAATCTAAATATCTACAAATTCACACAAATAGAGTTTTTTTTTTCCTGTGTGTCATTTTGTCCTAACAAATGAAGGAAATTATCTGATTCTGGTGCTTCAGGTGCATTCTTGCACAATTTTCAACTTCTGTTGCACACCTTAGCTCGTTGTGCAAGCCACCAAGTAAACACTCGCCAGGGAAAAGTGCATTGCTAACAGAACACTGTATACTCAAGCTACCGTTCAAGTTAGTTCAAATTGTCTGTGGTTCTTTTGTCAATAATATCTGAAGTCCATACTCCGTAGGACATACCTCATTCGTCCAGAGGTTTGGACTCTGCAGTTTGATCCAAACCAAACAGCCGGTCTTTGGTCCAACTAAAACAAGTGGTCTCAGTCAGGCTCAAAATGTCCCATGGTTCAGTGCATACACATTGATAGAGGCAGATAGTTTAGACTTTAGGACCACTCACAGGAAATTGAGTCATGGAAAAACAAAAGAAGAAAAATGAATGGCAGCGATCAGCTATTAGCAGACTGATGTTTGTCTACAAAGGGAGACACAGCAAACGTAGATGATGACGGCAGGACGTGTGAAAGCAAAATAGGATCATCTTTCTAATCTATACCATGTAATAAAAACATTAAAATTGGTTCAAAAACCAATGAGCTAAGGTTAAACTTTATTTTCATCATTGTTCAAACTGTTAATTATTTTGATGATTAATTCATTAATCTTTGCGTCTGTAAAAAAAGATAAATGCCACAAGCAAAGGTATAGTTGAAGCTACAGATGAAGGTAGTAAGATACCCAAATGCTTACTAACATATATGGTACAAGAGCTCATGCTGCTTTGCTTGAAAAATTACAGATTATATTAATTGATTATCAGCTATTATTCACATATTGTTTCTATCCAGTCACTTTATTCACATTTCAGGCGCGTAATTCATACTCTGAATTGCACCAATTCTAACTTTGTGTGGACCACATGTCATTGATATAAAAATCAGCACACATGCAGAGATCTCTAACTTATTTTTAATTTCTTAGGAAAGTCATGGAGCAGTGTGAAAACTTCAAAGAAGATCCCATGGAAACAAATCATGGACAGGAGGTAAACTATGAACAAAGGGGTTGACATCACCAGAGCTGCGATTCCCTGCAAACATTGAGCAAAGCAACCTGAGGCCCCTCCTACTGTCATCACCACAAGGGTCAAATTGTGTGCATTATTATGATTATTATTATTATGATTATTATTATTTTGTAGAGCAGATCTGTGTCTCTGACCCTCTTCACAACAGTTTGGAAAGAACCTTAATATATGACACATAGGAGTTAAGATGTGGTGCATGGTGTTTTTATTGTGAGGGTGCTTGTCTTTGCTCACATAAGCATCTCTTCAGTTGGGACAGGTTTGTGGGGTGAGTGACTGTTTTCTGTCTGTGTGTGGTGTGTGTGTGAGAGAGTGTCAAAGAATTATGACAGAACAAACAGTCGGAGTGATGCTTGATTCTCAGTGAAAGGAAACAAAAGCCCTCCCCAGCTCACTACCATTAACTGTATAAGATGAATGAAAGGCTGAAGGCCGTGTAGTCTCCTGCTCCACCATCAGAGGTCTCAGCTCTCACACTGCTTGTGGAAGCCACTGAGCTGTGGACACATGTACAGTGAATATTAGCCATTATGTGTGTAGGCAGCAGAGAAGCATCACACTGATGTTGACAGGAGGGATGTCCTCCCAGACATTGTGGCACAATGATGGACTTCTTTGTTATATATGTAAATACTCTCTGTTTGTTTCATCCTTTTACTGTGTGTATGTTTTATAATATAACTGTAAACACTCATGACTTTACTCCGTATTTAAATTTGTTTTCTGACACATGGTCAGCGCTAAGAAAATATAAGACAGAAAACCCAATTATTCAAGTGTAGTCCAGTCCAGTCCTAGATACCTACTGTTCCTCAAAGGATCATTCTGCTTTTTTCAACCTTGTTTTTGTTTTTCATTATCTGGCAGTTTTAATTTCTCTTACATTTGACAGTAGATGCAGTGCTGAGCATGAGCATCAGATGTAACATCTCTGTGCCAGCAAATGCTACAGAAAAACTAACTTGTGCATCATGGAAGATTGCAGAATTGAGGATGAGAACTGGTAAATTGCAAAACATTTTTAAATGAGTTTGCATCCTTAAGGAGCTATTAATTTTGAAGGAGTCCAGGTGGAGTCTTAAAGGGGGTACAGAAAATGGATGGCTGAGTGGTAGAAATTACAAAAGAAGCACTCTTTAGCAAACAATTAGTCCTTGGAAGTCTTACACACTTGTGCTACATGCAAGTGTATTTCCTGCTATAGCAAACAGTAAATCATGTCTCTTGACCCACTTAACCCAGTACTGCTGTAATGAATGATTATTTCCATTGTCAATAAGTCTCATATTTATTTGCCAGGTTCATAATTTTATGTGTCTTCTATAAAATGTCAGAGCATTTCTCTTTACAGAAGGTTATATATCTAAATTTGTGTCATAATCAAATTCATTTAATTCGTTCACAGAACTGAGGAAGATCATCAAATCCACACAACTGTAAACTGAAAATGAAAAATGGGCTTTTTTGGTACAGATGACAAAGAATTCATCAATTATGAAACAAGACCTGAATATTTACAAAATTGGAAACTTTACTTCATATTCTTCGTATATTCTTATACATGTGGGGCATAAATGATTGATGAAAGAATGAGCACCAGACTAGCATATGTATTATCTTTCACATCTTCGGTAATGTTAATTTCATCAATCAGTCGCGTGTGTTCCATTTTTCTGTCTCACTTTAACACACTTAAACATTTGTGGTACAATATTATACTGAAGTTTTAGAAATGCTGGCCCTCATTGCTGTAATCACTTAGATGCACGTACACCACAGCGTAGCCTGATTCAGTGTCACATCTGAATATACAATATGAATGTAAAACCATTTGGGTGTAAGCATTTATTAAATATAAGAGGTTCTCATGGAACAATGGAGTAGTTAAAACAATTTGAGAGAAGAAAACCTACCATCTAGGCCTGACATTTAAACCAAGCTAATTGTCATTTGTTGTTAAATATATATGAATTTTATCCACCTGTATGACTTCTGACAGCATCCTGATTTCTTTATTATTCCCTCTCCAGTGTTTTGCTCCTGATGTTGTCAGATAAGAAGTCAGATAATAACAAAAACAAGGCTGAAAGAATCAATTATCCTTTAATAAAGGCTGAAAAAGGCTTTTATTTTTACTGTCAGTCAGTCAACATGCTGCTAAAGTAACTGCTTCACTTAAATCTAACACTTTTTATAATCTTAAAAGCTAGAAGGGGAAATAAAATGGAGCATTTCTGGATCACACAGATGAGTTTCATTCAAAACAGGGGAGGAAGGTGTTGGACAGGCTCGGTTTTTGACCATAGATACATTAGAATCTGATCTGTGATTGGACTGAAGGTGTTACCTTGCAGGATCTGTTGTCACTCAACGCTATCACATCTCTCACCCACACTTGGAACAACTTGTTGGCGTAAATTGACTTCTGTCTTAACCCAAACCCATGTCTGTTTGTTCATTGACTCTTGGGAGTCTGAGGCGCACAGCGGAGTTGTTTGGTGAACAGACATAAATAAGCAGAGTTATGTTTATATTCAGGTTTGTTGATTGAATTCATGTCCTGATAAATATTTTTAAAGACAAAAAATTAGTAAGTAGCCAAAAACTAGGAACACAGGAAATTTCTCTCTTGAGATGATGTGTCATTTGGCTATTTAATGCAATATGTCTACTATATTCAATAGATAAAGCTGAATTTTATGTTTTTACAACTTGTTTTAATACTTTGATTCTGAGCTGTGTCAGGGACCTTAAAGTTACTGCAGGTAACTGTAAAATTTAGAATAGAAGGCCAGCAAATGAATGTGTAGAAGGAGAATGACTAATGATTAATCTGAAAGTGAATTGTGCACTGGATCTTTTCTCAAATTATCAAAAATTTCGTTTAATTTAAGTGCAAAAAAAAAAACAGGAAAAATTCCATGTATGAGCAGGCAGTCAGTAGAAAACATGAGAACATTCACTTTTAAGAAGAACTCAAAAAAAGCAGGAAATACTCACAAACAATGACTTCATTCTCTTACCAACATACATTTTAATCCGGTCACTGTTGATTATGCATATGCACATATGTTTAAATCACCGTTAAAGGTATAAAATATGAATAAAGACACTCCCTCTGCACTGTTGAATGTAGCACAGAATGATGAATGATAAATGTTGGTGATGGGTTAGAGCGGGTTCAACTCCACATACAACAAAATATTAGCAAAGCACAGGATTCTTTACACTCCTGATTTTAATTGCACAACCCTGTCATTTGTGAAAGAACATGCAGCACCAGTTATATTCCATCACAATGTTCACGTTTTCCCCCTTGAACTGTAACACGTGTTAGTTTAGGTGAATCAGGTCGGACGTTCTCACGCTGTATGTAGCACCACAGTGTGAGGTTCCTGAAATGACATCATAATAAGGATTATGTGGATTCATGAGTGGGTTTACTAAGCTATTTCATATCAGTTGGGTTTACTTACTGATTGATTTTCTGCTTCTCATGTACAGTTTTTCTTTGAGTGATTTACAGGAACCTGGCGTTGGTAAAAATGAAAAGCTTTATCAGAAACTCACTAAATATTTTGTCTGGACTTGAAATGTATGGATTTTCAGAGCGTTTATCACAATTTCATGAGTGGTCAAAACACTTGTAAGACTTAAATCACTTATTTCTGAGGAATTCTTGGTGTTTGCTGAATGATTCTGGTAGCAGAGGTGTGCAATGCTCTCTAGAGAAATATGTTGGACATTTTCAACTTCACTTAATCTCTTTAATTTGAAGTCATTCTATCAAGATGTTTCTAATTCTGATTTCCAGGAAAAGCTATTTGCAAATATTACAAGCTGAAAAAAGCTACTGTTGAGGGTTGACTGTTTATTATTTATAAAGTGCTGAAATTAAAAGTGAAATACTGCCTCTGGACAACTGCTGTGTCACAAAATGTTTCAGATTTCATCTAATAATGTCATGCTTTGGAGCCTGTCGACATTCTGTAATTCCTTTCTCTTTTTTTGGTAATTGTTAATAAGTGTACTCCAATTTTGAGTCAAAAACATCTGATCCAAATGGTATGGAGTTCAGTTTTTCATGATCTAAATAGTACCAGGCCATTTAGTATGAATAAGCAATAAAGATGGAGTGGTAAAATGGGTGTTTTGTTTTGTTTTCTTCTACTGGAATCCTCCACGGTTTAATGGTCTGCAGTTTAATAATTAATGAACCAGTGCTGAGTGATGTGAACATGAAGTGCATCCATACAAAAGGAAGATGTGTGTCAGCTCTTCATCTGAAAAACACCGTCACCTCTAAGGGTTCACAATAAAAACAGGTTGGTGCAGTGTATTTTCTGTTAAGGGTCCAAATCATAGACTGAAAAGCATCATTCAGCCTTTTCAGTGACATTTAATGGATGACCCATCAAGATTTAATGCATAAATTCAGGCAAGATGTGTCATGATTTCACATTTCTTAACACGAGTTGTGGAGTTCGTCAGTGAATGAATATTGCTTCACAGTTACATCATGCATAAACTGATATCAGAAGCCAGTTTTTCACTAATGTCCAATTCTCTAAAAACATGAAGTTTTTATTATTATCAAACTGTTCTTTAGTAAGTGACAGATTTCAGAATAAATGAAACCACACAATGCAATGAATACTGTAGCAGCAGAGCAATAGCAGGTTTGATGTAAATCTGGTGTAAATCCACTTAATTCAATGTTACTGCCACAATAATATGATGGACAAGGACAAGATCACTTCTCATCATAATGATAAAAAATGAAACGCCATTGCAAAAATAGTATTTTGAGCTTATATTCAAGCTAATGAGCAGCATTATGAGTTTAACAGAACAGTTTGTCCTTAGGATATTACAGCTTTCTGTTTTTAAAGTGTGAATCAGTTAATGTGACTGAATTAAAAATAATTTGATCAAATGCATAGCAGTAGTTAAATAATAACATAAAAGCACTGGGTCCATGGGGAGTAACATGAAATTATTAATGCATGTATTGTCACACATTAGACAACATTTAAGTATATGATCCTCATTAAGTTGTACCACCTTTTTACTTATGGTCTGAATATTAGAAGCAAGATAATCATTTTTCAGTGCAAAAGTGTTTAGCTATGTTGTTTTTGCATGGTTATAGTGAGCATAAAATCTATTTCTGACTACTGAGAAATAAGAGAATACAGGGAAATGTTTTAGACAGTATTAAAAACACATTATTACATATAGTATTAACTCACAAAATGAATGAACTACTTGGCTGCTACAGGCTACAGTCTGTCAGTATTTAGTGTGAAATCTATTCCAATGACAAAAGTATCCCAAACAATGAGAACCCCCTCCTGATTTCATGATATGGTTTGGTCCAGGTGCCAAAGCTCCAAAAAAAAAGATTAAAAGATATACATATATATATGTATTTTTTATTGACAGTTCACTAGATGCACAAGGCATACAGAGAACTGAGACACTGTTTCTGTGTCACCTTGCTATGGAATGGCATGCAATTTAAAACAAACAGGTAAAAATAGCAAAAGAATAAATAAATGGTATGAAAGATAAATATAGACTAATATTCAACAAACATATAACTCAGACCAATGCAGTAACGGTTATGAGGCGAGAAAGCGATAATGGAATAAAACATCAGCACATATGACAACTGTGCAATGTGTAATAGCTGATGGTAGTAAAAGCAAAAAGTAAAACTAGTTTTGATTTGTATTTGTTTATCCATGGAACAAAATCTAATACTGTTATTATAAACAAATCTGTTTAAATGTTTTTTTTTATCAATCTTGCACGAAATCATAAAACCTATTGTAGCAGAATATTGAGCCATGCCTGCACAGTGTCATATTTTTAGGTTTTGCGTGGTTTGCATTGAAGTGGTAGAGCCCAAACTGATTTTTTTTTTATATATATATTTCACGGGGTACCAAATCCCTGGCGGACCCTGGTTCAGACACCCACGCATGCAGAGGTCACCGTGGGGGTACGTGTTGCGGGCTGCAGTCGTGACAGGCTCCGGGTGCTGATGTCTCTTTAAAGGCAGGGCGTAGAGCAGATTTCCGATCGTTCCCGAAGCGGATTAGGGCTCTGGTCGTGCGTGTGCAGCTCCATCATCTCAGCTGATCTGGAGGATTCCCCTGCACAAACAAACAGCCCAGCCTGTGTGCGCGGCTCCGCGCGGCGCCATGGACTTCAACGTCAAAAAACTGGCTTCTGGTGCGGGGGTCTTCTTTACCCGTGCGGTGCAGGTAAGCCCACACTCATTTACCGGACACCCCTGCAGAGGAGCAATAAAATACAGCGATATGTGGACCAGTGCACGACCGCACACTGTGTCCGTATCCCGTGGAAAACTGCCGTGGGCCGTGCCGCGCGCACCAGACGCACCGAGCTCCTGGAGGTTTATCGAAATCAGGCATAATTTTGTCGAGTATTTGTAGGAGCACGGTGGAGCTGTAAGCCGATAAAGGTCTGTCAAACCTCGATCCATTATTGATGGCTGTGATCGAGTGTATCAGCCATGTGACTGGAGCTCCAGGTCATCCACAGGAAAGGCCTCACAAGGACCAGAGCATGTGCAGTTTGACATGTTTTATGTCACAAATGCAAACATTCACTTATAAATATAAAGTCTGCACAGATTTCCCTTTAGATTTCTGCAAATTCTGCGATCACTCTGATGTACTTACTGCACAAACCAAGCAGGAACAAGACTGACTGCACCGCCCTCAGATCACTGTGGTTCTGGAACATCCGGCTTGTGCAAAAGTCTACTTTAATACACTTGAAACTTAATAGTTTGCTCTATGTGTCCATCATTGAGCCAGTTTATTGATAATCATTGAAGAGATCAGTTTCTTCTCTCTCCACAGAAACAGGCAGGTTAGAAAAAGCATTTATTTTCCTTTCCTGGAGGCATTTTGGGGGAATCAGGAAGTCACTGTAGAGGAAGTGGGCAAGTCATGCAGTGGAGAGTAGATGAAAAAAACTTTAGTCAACTCTGCATGAAATTCAGTTAAGGTATCACTGGTCTTCATTGTTTATTGTAAATTAATCTTAAAACAGCCACTGGCAACCAAAAGCATCTTTTGACGTAGAATATATGAATCTGTCTGAACCATGAATCTTATCAATACATTTAAATTATTCAGGTAAAATATAGTTTCTCAACTTTTCAGCAACATCAGAAGTGATACATTTAGATGCTCAGAGGCTCTGTAATGAATGTGGAAACACCATTATCTTCTGCTACATTGATCCATGTAGTTTCACAAATGACAGTAGTTGTAGAAGCATCTTTTTACATTTAGTTGGTGATATATTTTGTTGAAAAAGTGACTTTTTCTTCAGTGTTCTCTGTTTTGATATAATAACCTTTGAATTTACTGTGAGCTGCTAAGAACATCTACATGATCAGCACATGAAATGTAGGGAAATATCTGATTTTCACTGAATAATACAGAGGAAAAAAATCATGAATGTTTAGAAATCACAGAAGAAAAGTTAAATGTGGAGAAAAATGTCATATGAAAGTCACCACTGAAATATATTTAGGTCTTTAAGGATTAATTAATAAAGTATGGTTTATAAATTTTCACTAATACTAACAGAAAACAAGGTTTTACAGGACCTTTGTGTGGGATTTACTGACATCTAATGGTGAAGTTGCAGAAAACAACCAACTGCATCCCCATCCTTCATCGTCCCTTCCAGTGTGTGGGGCAGAGTGGAGTGGCTTTCACACCACTGCAGAAACATGACATGCAGTCTCTAGAGCCAGTGTTTAGTTTGTTCATCCTGGGCTTCTGCAGAAACATGGTGTGCTCCCTCTGTTGGTATAAAGGCCTTATTCTAAGCTAAAGAAAACACAACAGCGCTTATTTTCAAGTGGTTATATAGTAATACACTTGTAATAAGACACAAATGTCAGACACTGGTCCTTTAGCACATGATTATGAGACAAAGTGGGTTCAAATAATCCCATTTTAGCCTAATATTCAGTGTAAATTATTCCCACAGGCTCTGACATCACAGTTCAGATGTGGTAATATGTAAGTAATGATAAGTAAGATCAGTAACTCTAAGCAGAGTTTGGTTACTACAGTAGAACAGTGATTTCTTGCGATTTCTTAATTTTTCCGAGAACACTGTGTCAACATCTGTTGTAGGCATTTGGTAGATTGTTGGACTGACTGGAAAGCACGAAGACAAACCGCATGTTTGTATATGCATTTCCAGCTGATGTTTGTCATTTTGTGTGGGTACTCAGGCGTGACTAAACTCTGTCCATCTGCTAATGTGGGCCTGTATGAGAACTTAAAAAATATGACAGGTCATTTGCTCTCATCCACAAAGCTGTAATCAGTTCCTGCTGTTATTTGTGCCAGTGATGCTGCATTCATCAGTCATCTGTCCATCTTTATAGACCACCTGACCGCTGCCTCCTGTCAGTCAGACTTCAGCCAGTGAAGAAAAAGAAAGCTTCGCTCAGACAATCTTTCCTCTTCACCACAGATGGTGTTTATTAGATCAAACACAAAGTTGTTGCAGTCAGAAGAAGTGATCATTCTCATAATCTGTGTTGCAGTTTTTTCGACACGCAGTCATGATTTTGATTTTTGTTGATGAGAAGAAAATTAAATGATGGTCTTTATCCAACAAGCATTTTCTTTTGCACGTAGAGACTATGATTGATGAGTCGGAGTACCTCTGTGGTAACATTTATATTGCTTCATTTGTATTGAATTATGCATTTTACTTGGACATTGCACTTGGGCGTATTACAATTTCCATCTTATTTGCACAACCCAAGTACAAATCAAATGGTTTAAGCAAAGATTGAGGAAAAAATAAAATAAAGCATGTACCCATCCTCAATGAAAATCACTCTAGATACAGACTTATTGCACATTTTCTAAAATCTTCACCATAATTCCCTAGCAGAATTTAATTATGCTGCCTGAGTTTTGTGTATATTTGTCTATCAATATTACACCATCTATTCAGGCTGAAAAGAAAAACACTGAAGTGACTTTACTGTAAAAGCACATCATGACAATACAAGTGCATTTAACTGGTATGTGATTGTCCAGTGCATATTGTTATCTGTGGTTTTAACTGTGACCGGAGCATCTTGTCTGTTTGTTCTAGTTCACGGAGGAGAAGCTGGGCCAGGCTGAGAAGACAGAGCTGGACCCTCATTTAGAGAACCTGATCACCCGGGCGGACTGCACCAAGAACTGGACTGAAAAGATCCTGAGACAAACAGAGGTGCTCCTGCAACCCAACCCAAGTGAGTCCTCCTCAGTCTGAAGAAAAAAAGACACATGAGCTCCCAAATAGAATCTATCTGTCTGAGGAGTCCCAGAAGCAACAACTTACTTAGTACTTATGTAGCATCTTTGTTTCATTAATTAAACATTGTATTATTGGGATTTATTTGATTTCTGTTCATGTAGTGAAAGCCTTCTTCACAAAAGATGTGAAGAGGGTTTGTCACTTCTGGCACTCTGCAGAGAATTTTGTTATTTATGTTGTATAGAAAAAACACCTTACATTTATTTCTGTCTTTCTGTGTTTGAGTTTTACATTGTACTTTTACCACATACTTAGAGATTCCTGTACTTTACTCATAGTAGAAATGGCTAACTCTTAATCTGTGTGTTTTTTAACTCTTCATGCTCCAGTTGATCATACTGGTAAGTCTGAACCTTATTTCCCAAAGTGCTATGTAAGGAAACATTGTGAATTCACTGTACTGGAGCATTTTAAGAATAAACCTCATGTAATTAAGCAGCACATCCTCTGTCTGACTTAGAGCGAAGCAGACACATAAATGTTTCTGAAATACAAATGAATAGATCCTAATGGGCAAATCTATCACACATGTACAAACTTAGCAGGAAACACTAGATATGACCTGGTGTTGAATTACTAATGAACTCCCAGGCAGGAAAACACCTGCCGACATGTGTTTACTTTCATTTACAGTAGATTTTGTTTCATCTAATCAAACTGCAAATTCATACTTTTTCATAGAATATAGATTAGCTGAAGAACACTGATAAAAATCAACATAATCTACATTTACACGATCTTAATGTAATAGACATTAGACATTATTACATAAGACAGTTATGTCATACTCACCACTCTACTGTTGTCAGTATCTGTAGTAAGACAAAACAGGTAACGGCTGAAGTACCGTTTACAGCCATAGTCCGAATCCAGGCAATGATGTCAAAGTGAAGCCAGCGCATTAGTGTCTTACAGTATAGTGTAATACCGCTAACAGTCACAATATGACTGGTTCCCACTGACGTAAACTGAAATTCTCTCTAACAATGATTAAATAATTTTTCCCAAGAATCATTCTGGTCTCACTTATTTTGTTTGGACACTCTAATAGGTGTTCCAGTAGTCGAGCTTTTAAGTAATCATCTGTCTACTTGTTGCTCTTACATTGAACTATGACAACACAGCTTGACAGAGGAGTGGCATGAACATTCACGTGGACTCGAAGTCAAGATCAGTGTGATCTCATAAACTCAAGAGAACTGCATGAACAGAGGGTGGGATAGAAAACACATCTGACTGCATTTACAGCCTTTTTTCCTGACTTTTTTCCTTCCTTTTTCCTGACTGACAGTTGAAAATAAATTGCACCAACAAGACAGCCAAATGATTTTGTGATGCAAATTTTAGCATTAGCTCACCCATTACCCCTTGCAGTCCTTCACCTCCACCTTTTTATTCAGATATGATTCCTGGTGCCAAAAATCCAACTGGTAGATTTGTGTCCAATCATTCATGACTTCAGTCTGTCCTGTTTCGTTGTGTTTTATAAGTGAGGCAGGTCTCATTCATCCAGCCCACCCTGTCTCATCATATCACTCATACTCATCAGCCGACCAGTGATCTGTAAATAATCTCCTCCTCAGCCTTCTCTGCCTCCTCTCACATTAACAAGAATTGTTTCCTCAGATTAAACTTGTTCTTTCAGGCTCTGCTGAGAGTTTTGAGATGTCACCATATGGTCTGTGTTAGGATTTTCAAATGCTCTATCAAACTCAAACTTACAGTGTGTCATTTTGTAATAAATGCTTAAATCTGATGTATAGTGTCCTCCCTGAAACTATAGATTCACCAAAATGTAAAGATGTTTTGAGTCTTCATATACAGCTCCTTCAGTTGAGTTTAAAATTCATTATTTGTCTCCTGAGCCTCATTAATAGTTTTTCTTCACTCAAAATTTACTGTTTTGTCACAATGTCTTCTTTGTTTTTTATCAGGTGCTCGAATAGAAGAGTTCATCTATGATAAACTGGATAAGAAGATTCCGTCGCGGGTGACAAACGCAGAGCTGCTTGGCCAGTACATGCTGGATGCTGCAAAGGAATTTGGTCCAGGGACGCCATACGGTCAGTGGAGCCATTTATAGCGCTGTTGACATGAATACAGCAACAGTTTTGTCAACTTAAACTGATTTATACTTAATAAGATGCTGGTTGATCATGCTTTTCTAAGTATCGTGGAATGAAAAATCTATTCTGTAAGAACTTCATTATATCAGCCTTCATCTATAATACTATGTATGGGTTGTGTTTATTCAACAGTAACATTCAAGCTTCCATCAGTCTTAGGATTTCTTCTGTGTACATTTTTGTTGTTACTGGTTCCATCATTTCCCACATGTGCTTTTCCAGAAACAATGCATCCACACAGAAGATATTCTGAGGAAGATGAAATCCAGTGCTTGTACTCATTTAAATACCTAGATGATCAAGAATCAATAGAGCATAAATGATAAAGAGGTTGAACCTGAAATGTAAACTGTTCTCTCTATTCTTTTATAAAAATATTTCCATAACAGAAACACTAGCTTGGTCACTTTTAGATCACTGATGATGATTTATTTAAATTTTTAGCATAGCAATATATATAGTACCATTTATGGACAGATTGTAGTTCTTTAGTTGTTGTGGCTCACTGCACAGGCCAGGCTTAGTGAGAATAGTAACATCAGACCTCCTTAAAAATGGTGTCACCTCACCTGCCTTGGAGGATATTCTAGATAAAGAACTGTGGGTGTTGCTGTTCACAGATAAGTTTGGGATGCAAACTCTGCTAGCAGATAAAAACAAAACCATCTGCAGTATTGGACATAAACACACACCTTCATATTCCTGGTTGTTTTAACAGGATTCCCTGATAAGCATAAATCGAAAATGTTGTCTGATCTGTATGAAAGGTGTGACGATGCAAAGGACAGACACATATTGAGTGGAAAAAACCTAGAGGCTTCAATATTCAGAATCATAAACATTTTGATGTATTTGACAAAGCACCAGCACTCAGTTCCGGTCATATGTTTCACATTAAAAGCTGTATCATTGGGTGTTCTTAACACTTAAGGACCTTTGACATTGAACAGTTTCAGGAAATGTGGCTAAAGTTAGCAGTATACCTATACAGGATAAACACTGGACTTGCAGCTAAACACTTACATCTGATCCAGGAAAAACTAAAGCATTGCTGATTTCGATGTATAAGTTGGTGAGTCAGTGAATTCTTCCCCCCCACTGACACAAATGAAGACAATTTTGTGCAAGGTAAAGGTTAACTGATGACAGATGAGATGGGCAGAAAAATATATAGAAAATATATTTGTTTTTCATGGTCTAAAGAAAACAAGCGTGTTTCATTTTGTGTATCAATGAATAGGCAGCACCCTGATCACAGTGGGAGAGTATCAGAGAAGACTAGGGGGAGCTGAGCGCGAGTTCCTCCAAACATCAGCCATGACCTTCCTCACACCTCTACGCAACTTCCTGGAAGGAGACTGGAGGACTATATCTGTGAGTCATGAAAACTACATGTTTTCACGTGTAGTTATCACTGCTCTAAGTTTGGATTCAAGTGGTTGCACGGAGGGCAGTCATTAGCTGATAGACCTTAGTATTGAAAGGTTTTCTTCCTTGTGTCTGATTTGACTACCTCCATCTGCAGAAAGAGAGGCGACTTCTGGAGAATCGACGGCTTGATCTCGACATCTGTAAAGCACGACTGAAAAAAGCTAAGCTGGCAGAAGCAAAAGCTGCAGTAAGATGATGTTTCATATTAATGTAGTTGTTGTCTTTTACCTCACCCTCTTCCTGTTTTTCCTGAAAGGATTTTAAACACAGAAACAATTGGGCTGATTCACTGATGCGCATCACCTTACAAAATAACTGCCTTCACAGATTCATGACATTTGTGCACTGGCCAATTTTGTTCCCACTACTGCGCATATGGGAGCAAATCACAGTCATTCTAAACCACTCTCACCCCCTTTCCTTCATATAAGAAAACACTTTTGCTCAGAGATGTATCATGGAGAAAGCAGTGAGGCTGAGAGAAGTGAAAGAAATTAAACTGATGGTGCAATACAATGGGCGAGCAGGAATGGGTGGAGGATGAGGATCACTTAATCAGTCGGAAAAAGATGCAGTACTTGGACAAAAGTCCATAAGATCACCTCTCACTCTTTCATTTCTCCTTGCACATACCTAGCTAAGAAAGCAGAAAATACTGAAAAAATATCCCTAGCTGCCAAGTCTACTTCCAAAAGCACAAAACAATCTAGTATAAAAAACTTGTAAGATTTTTAGTTTAATTATTGGAATTATATTGTTCATCAGGATGAAAGGGCTACAGTTTTAGGGTTATTTAATAGATTTGTCCAATGCATTAATAGAACACTAACATTTTAAATATTTTTAATATTTAATTAATGTGGTTTAATATTCTGTCAGTTACATAAAATATGTGTGTTTACATTTGCTAAGACAGTATGAATTAGAATCAGAATACTTTACTAACCCAGAGGGAAGTTGTTGATATTATTGAAGACCTCATCAAAAATCAGTGACGAAGCAGGTGGAACCTTTAGTAACTAAAGAATTATATGATATTATATGCTAATATGGTTATATTTTTGAGAAACACATGTGCCTGCTGTATGCTAATGCAAATTCTTAATGCAATCAGTCGTATCGGCCTCATGCTTCGCTCATAGGCTCTGTTGCTGCTCTAGAAGGCATGGCAAAATGGATGCAACTCACTAAATGATGATGTTAAAAAGCTTTTCAGATGTTCTACTGACTGTTGACTATTGCTGCTTGCATTGCCTGTTGCATGTATCTGGAACTATGATCATGAGCTTAATGCCTTGCTATTGCTGTTGCACTAGAATGTACCAATGTACCTGCACAAGGATCAGAAGAAATAAAGTTGCACCTTTACACCATGAATATATAAGAAAAAACAAAAAAATATCCATAGGTAATGCACAACCCCAATTCTAATAAAAGCTGGGATGTGGTGTAAAATGTAATTTGAAATGAAATGTAAGGATCTTCATTTCTCATAAACCTTTATATTGCTCACAATGGAAAATAGAACACATCAAATGTTCAAAACTGACCATTTTTTACCAATGTATCATTTTAAGATTTAAAAAAATAAGGTAATTTAGAATTTTATGGCAGCCACGAATCTTAAAAATGTTGGGATGAGGCCGTGTTTACCACTATAGTATCCTCACTTCTTTTAACAACAGTGTGGTTACCTATTACCTGAGGAAACTAGTTACTGGAGTTTTTGGGGAAGCATGAACCAGTCTTGTCTGTTAAAGGATTCTAGCTGCTCAACAGTTTGCTGTCTTTGTTATATTTTTTTTATTTCATGATGCACCAAATGTTTTCAATTTGTGAAAGGTCTGAACTACAGACAGGATCCAGACTCCTCTACTATGAAGCCATACTGTTGAAATAGATGCACCCTGCGGTTTGTCTTGCTGAAGTATGCAAGAACTTCCCTGCTGCTCTAAAATATTTCAGCACCAATGGTTCCTTTCCAGATGTGCAGGCGGCCCGTTCCTTAGGCGCTAAAGCACCCCCATACCATCAGAGATACAGGCTTTGAACTGAACGCCCATGAGAAGCCAGACGGTCCCTTCATCTTTAGTCTGGAGGACGCACTGTCCATTGTTTCTAAAAAGAATGTCAAATTTCCATTTCACCTGACCACAGATCAGTTTTCCACTTTGCCTCAGTCCATTTTAAATGAGCTTTTGCCCAGAGAAGACAACAATGTTTCTGGATTATGTCTGGATTATGCACGTATGGCTTTCTCTATTGCATGAAAGAGCTTTGACCTGAATTTGTGGACAGTACAGTGAACTGTGATCACAGAGAACGCTTTCTGGAAGTGAATCCACGCGGAATCATTACAGAAGCATGCCTGCTTTTAATGCAGCAGGGACAGAGAGCCTGAAAATCATGGGAATCTGATATTGTCCCTTATGCACAGAGATTTATAATGAGATAGTCAATAGATAGAAATATGTTTCACAATTTTATATTAAAGAACATTATGCTGAAGTCATTGTACAATTTGTAGACCTTTTTTTTTGCAGATTGGTGAACCACTGCAGATCTTTACTTACTGTACCCAATCATGAAGCTGTTTCGTTTTAGTACCACTTACTTGTCCAGCCTGTTGTTGTCCTCATCCCAACTCTTTGGAGACATGTTGCTGCTGTCAAATTCAAAATAGTCCTTTTTTTTTTTTTTTCTTAAAATGGTACATTTCCTCAGTTTAATCATTTCATATGTTTTCTATATTGTATTGTGAATAAAACATGGATTTAAGAAAATGAAAAAAATGTATCAGTAGTCAAGACAAATCTACAAAAAATTATCTTGTAGTTTTATTAAGCTTTTCTCACCATTTGAATTGCTGCTGTATTTGAACATCCTCTTGCCTCCATTTTTCTCATGTTTCCAAGGCCAGTTGTATAAAAGGAGAATATGCGGACACTTAGTTGATCATATTTTTGGCAGCAGAGGCATTTGTTATAAATTACTGTTTAAGTAAAACTGAGCTTTGAGCATATTAGTGTGTTACTTCCTAATTAAACAAACAGATGCCAGCAGAGTAGAGATACTAACGAAATAAAACACAGCTGGATGTGCCATGTCTGATGATGAAAAATAAAGAATGTTAACACTCTGTACATCTCTGAGGAAGGTCATAAATAAGCTAATACCAAGCTCATATTATTAGTAACGTTACCACAACAGAAGGGAGTTGAACCTGCATAAGAATGTAAACTGACACCCACTATTTATTCCTTTGAAAGGAGTGGATAAATAATTCATAGCCTGTGTGTTCTGCCCGATGTCAGCTTCTCTAACAGTTGACATACCTCTGAGCACTTTGATATTTAGGCTATTCACAACATTTACAGTGGAGTTCAGTAGAAGTATGATCTTCATTGATCCCTGTTACAACCAGTTTGATAGCACAATTCCCAAAACACTTACATCCTTTTGCTGTTGAACTGTTCTCAATGATCTGCACTGCTACTTGTCTGTTTTCTTTGTTTTATGTTATGGCTGACTTTTGTTTTTCTGCTAAGGATTGTAAATGCATGACCATCCTCATGTTTGTCCCTCCTCCCTGCTCTTGTTTGTTGTAGGCTTCACCTGATTTTCAGGAGACAAGGCCACGAAATTATGTTCTTTCTGCCAGTGCATCAGCGGTAAGAGACCCAGTGTCAATGAGCACTAGCTGATAGGCTAACATGCTAATATAGTGCAATGGTTTTCTGCTACTCAGTGTCAGCACAGACTGCAGTTGACACATTTAAAGCATTTTTACTTTAATAAGTTTCATATCTATATAATAAATAATGAAAGGATGAAATCATTAGTAATAAAAATGTACCAAAATAAGGAATTTTGCTGCTTTAGACTTAATGACTATTATTTTATTATTGATTATTACTAATGTTAGTCCATGTTAGTTACATGTTCATTGCACAATGATTTTGTTGAGTCATATGATAAGATACATGTTAGTATTTAGCACCATCAAATAAGAACATAAGAGAGACATCTTTAAGACCCTAATTTAAAAAAAAGTTTTATTGACTATATTGAGAGACAAGTAATTTTTTAGCCCATTTGACACCATCATTCAGGCCTATCATGAATGTCAATTTAAAAGATACTTATGCAAGTCAAGAAATTTGCAGTTTGTAGAACTATCAAACTGTGAAAATAGTCTGTCTCTGCAGCTTCAATACAACCAGACATGTTGTGATTTTCTGCCTCTTTTAATATTTTTTCATTTCACCGCACACGATGGGTTTTCTGATTAAAGACGTCACTTGTTGGAGAATCACATTTTATCCTCATTGGCTTCTATGTGTCTGTGTTCTCCTGCGTGTTCGTTTATAAAGAATAATTGTGAGTCCAGGTGGTCTCAGTTAACTATTTATTTACAAAGTAGCAACTGATAAGTTGTACAGAGATCTGGGTCTTTTTCTGTCCCTGACAACAATATACTTTGTCAGTTCAGAAAGTCTGATTCAGTATTCTTTTTCCTGACCCACTGTTTTTATAGTAGACAATGGTTATCTAGAAATGTAGGTTGATCTCAGCTTCTCATTGGTTCCTTGGGTAGGTGTTTTCATTGGTGAGTTGGATTTTCTCCAGTGGCTTCATGTTGCTAGTTCCCCCTTTTCTAAGCAACATATTTCATTTCTTTGCAAAGCCACTCTCATGCTAGATGGATTGTGTCACAAAAAATGGACTGGTATTACCTGACTCTAAGGTCAAGCAGATGTTTGACCCTATACGGACCATGTTTACATCTTATCTCCTATGGTTTACAATCCTATGTGGGCATTTTATTTAAAAGTATAGCTAAGGTAAAACCTAAGTCTTGTGATCATAAATCAGCCAGTTTAGTATGTTGACCAAGATGTGGCCAATACTTTACCACTCAAGAGTGAAACAAAGAAATCTAGTGAAACAACAGAATTATCTTAAAACATTAACTACTACTACTAACTAATATGTGATTAAACTTAAGACTTTAACTATCTAAATTAAAATAATATTAAGTATCTTTTGAAATGATTAAATTTTGATTAAATGTTGCTTAAATGCTGATTAATTCTCACACACCTTCAGCTCTAAATATCTTTGAGAACTGTTTTAATGTTTTCAGTTATTTGTAAAATCATGTATTACATGCAATAATAGATGCAGTTCATTGAGTTCATTCACACATGATTAGATGGCTCTTCACTATCTTCAGGACAAACTGAGACATTTTTACCTCATAGAATTATCTTTTAAACTGACACAAATCGACATGTGTAAACGGTGGCACAATTCAAACATGATCAAAAAATTATTTGTCTCTCGCCACTGACTACTGTTCATATTATTTTAACTCTCTGTTGGAACTTGTTGCCAAAGTGGGTCTTTACAGCCTCGTACTTGTTGCTCTCTTTGACTTGCACTGTAAAAAAAAAATATTTTAAGAACACACAAAAAGAAAACGCCTTGTCAAGGATGGTTTTCATCAGGGCAGTAATGTCATGATAAATCTGACTCTGCATCTGATTTTACCAGTTATTAAGTCATTGGTTTGAGTATTATCTCATCAAGACTGTTTTCCTTGAAGTATAGCACATATGTCATTAAATAGCATTTTTCTGTCATTTTTATAACTTGCCTGCATTTTATTCATAATACTTATTGTGTTGGTGAAACTAAGTCAGTGCATCTTAAGGAAAAGTATCTAGAGTTTAGCCAATAAGGCTGGTGCAAGGAAAATACACAGTAATAATACAGTGTGGTGGGGCTTGACTGAACTGAAAACAAAAGATGAAGTTATGCACGTACATACAGAATATTAGAGTAAATTCTTTTCTCCAGCAGCGGCTTCAAATGCCCTCAACATTCACTATAGTGTAGACACAAAGTAAAGTATGCTTAGTATTAATTAAAGCATGAGGTCAATCCTCAGCCACAGGGTCACTTTAAATATTTTATCTATTGAACGATTTCTTGTTTGACAATAAAATATAGAATTGTTTCTAACACAGGAACAAGCTGTCGAACTGTGCATGATTGAAGTTTGCAGCCCAACTATGATGCCTAACACATGCATGTTTGAGCATGTTTAATTTTGTTTTGAATATTTGGATCACTGAGGGTATTCACTTTGTGTGTTGACTTACAAACACTGTGAGCAATGTTGCAGTGAAATACCGCACAACGGCTGGTATGAAGTAAAATGAGGACATCTCAAAAAACACTGCATGTAGTGGTGACAAGAGGTAGTGGAGCAGTTACAGTGGCCCTGATGTGTCAAAAATCAAAATGAAATTAACAAAGACAAACTGAGATGCTGCAACATTTTGTCCAGTACCTTGTCATGACATACATACGACTGTAACTAGCTTGGAAGTGCATATGTCAATGGAAAGGGAATCTTTTATTTTTTATACTAAATATGGCTAAAAATTACACTAGCAATAATTCTTTTAATGTGTATTTAAAACCTGTTTGCATTGTATTTTCTGTGCTTTACTGACAGTGCAATTATTATTATTTTTTTTACAATGATGTTTTTTAGTTAGAAAGTTAAATGGATTTGGAGAGTTTGCGTCAATTTGGAGTTTTTCTTTTTTTTAGTTTTGCTGACCACTGGAATTTAAGTAAATGTTTTCTTGTGTTGGCTGTTGCAACTGAACAGCTACACAGTGGCTGGGAGAGTTGGGATGTGGAGACGGATCCAAGAGTATCAGAGCAGAGGAAGGTTGTAAACATATAGTAAATCCTGTGTTTCAGTGACAGTAAAAACTACAGACTCTTGTAGTTTTGTGTCGTTTTTTTATTTTTGTTTGTTTTTTGTTTTTTTTTACTGTGTGATGTGGTCATAGAAATGCAAGACATATTGCCAGCAGTCACAAGTGTGTTAGTGACGTTTCACCCACCTCCACCCCTCATTTTCATCTGCTACCTCAAACCCTGTAAGATAAAGATAGACCTGTAGATTAGTTTAATGTTGTCCACTCTTTTGTTCTATAATCTTCATTTTCAGACTTTTTCTAACTCCAAGTGTCTGCAAAGCGTTATCCAGAAAGGAGTCAGTTTACAAGAATTCACGCCACTTTTTCCATTTCAAGTTATCACATGATGGTGCAATACAGCGTGGGTTCATCTGTTTTCAACATGTGCAAATTGTTGTGTAAAGGTCAAACTTATTTCAGAATGCTGATTAACAACAGCGTCAGTCCAGTAAAACCATGTTATTGAGGGATGGTATTTCTAGTTTTACAAAATTATGAGTTGCCAAATTTACTATTACAGAGAAGAACGTATTAATATTATAAATATTAAAGAGGACATAGAATTAGAGTTGATACTTTAACTCTTACACAGTAGCACAGTGTTGTTAAATGTATTTTACTGTATTACCAGAAATTTCAAGTAGAACTACATAAAGTCATCAGTTTCAAGGAGTATTTTTTGTTAAGAAACATTATCTTTGTATTAAGTTTCCTAAGAGTCTATGAAAAAAACTGTGAATACAGCAAATACACAACTCCAAACAAACCAAGTAGCTGTTTAGTTGTTTTCCATAGGACAACAGTTTTATTCAAATGGAACAGAGCTGTTGTTTTATATACAAATGGTTTGACTGCTCTTTCTCTGTTCCCATGCTGTTTCTCTCAGCTGCTGAGTGAGGAGGTGGACAAAGTAAGTATGTCTGACTTCACCCTCCAACACAGTGCGATGACATTGTTTCATCTGTATACTGCATGTACCCAGAAATACTGGTTGTTATAATACAGGATGTTACATTCTTTCGTGATGGGATAGTGATGCTTGAACATCGATGGACCAAGTGCATTGCTGTAAATGGAGATTATGTTGAAAAATAAAATATAAATTATCAGTCTGTGTTGTTCTGTTCTGGGTGAGGCCATGAACTTATTGAACGGCCCTTGTAGTTATGTTGTTACATTATCTGTGTTTGATGAAAAGACAAATGTGATTCTGTCATTTCCTTGTGTGTCCACCTGCAGGCAGAGCACGAGCTTCGTGTCGCTCAGACTGAGTTCGACCGACAAGCTGAAGTCACCAGACTGTTACTGGAAGGCATCAGCAGCACACATGTAAATGTTCACTGTAAATGTAGCTCCCTCTGTGGCCAGTCAGAGTCATCAGACCATCCTGTCTAGACTTAATGATGTAGAGGAAATGACAAACATGAATCATTTTTTGTTTTGCGCAGATCCATAAAGTGAGAATAACAGTTTGAACTACACAAAGGATGAACCTGATTGACCTCTTTCAGAACATAAACATGTCCAGTGGTGTTACACTGATCTACAAAGTCTAATGGTGGTTATGACAATCCATGTGTCTATAATTCACATGACTTTGATGCAGTAGAATGTACTTTGATTTGATGATCTAATTGAGCACTTGTGTTTATTTTGTGCACATACAAATTTTGTTCTTCATTAGTCCATAGATTATTATTTTCTATCATCATATTGACAGAATGGCAGTAAATATTTGCCATCAACAGGGATTTTGCAGGAGTTCAGTGTGAATCAATGTTACCACTACTGTTTTTTCTTTTAAGACTCACAGCAATATCAGGCTTGGGTGACATTCTTTTACCCAATATAAAATGTGTGGCATATTTACCTTCATGTAAGGGATGTATTTTAATGAAATGCAGATGACACAAAACACTGTGTGCAATGTGAGTCTCCTGAGCCTCACAGGAGGTGATCCTTGATCCATATGCGTTATTTCTGGTTTAGTAAGTAAACTGATGCATTTCTTGCAACAAAGTTAAAAAAAATATATCATGATTTTCTGCTAGAATGATTGCATCCCTATCTAATACCTAAATTATCTTTAAGTCATTTGATTCATTGTTATCATTTCAAGCATAGAAGAGGAGGTTGGAGTGGTATAGGAGGTCTCTGTGCTGGACTTTGTTGTTTCAGTTTTCATGGATGATGTTGCACTACTCACTGAGTTGACCTCTCCCTCTGTCCCCTCAGCTGAACCACCTGCGCTGTTTGCAGGATTTCGCTGAGGCTCAGGCCACCTACTACGCCCAGTGTCATCATTACATGCATGAGCTTCAGAGGGAGCTCAACAGGTGAGGACGGACCAACAAATAACAGCACTGCTGGTTGGTTGTGCTGTCATGACTAGATTACATCTACAGTTTTACAGTGCAAATGAGACAGATTAACATTTCCAAGTGCTTTATTTCTTTGTACTGGTGTTTTATTTTTATTTTTTTGTTTTTTACATCAGTTTTGTAGCACTAATTGAGTGGAAAGATTGTTACAGCATTTAAGTACTTTGAGTCCCACCACAGAAACAGCCAGTGTAGTGATTTGCACTCACTTTCTCCATTTCCTACATCGGGAAGTGCTTTCTATTCTTAATTGTATACTTACTTAGGCTTGCAATAAGTTTAGAACACATATAGTTACACTTACAAAACAAGTGACGCAAAAATGTGGGTTGAAAAAATGTGTGTTTTTTGTGTTTCCTGTCAGAGTAAATACTGCTTCACTGAAAAACTATCAGAGACAGGACAATCTCAAACTTAAAACAAGTGATGTGTTACCTTACCCTTGATAGAATCTGTGTGCTGTCACCTGTTCTAGTCGGTGAACAGAAGCTCATCCTACCTTGTCAAAGTGGTTCAGTGACCTCTAAGTTAAAGACAGTGAACTGTTGAGTAGTAATGCCCCACATACTCAGTTCATGGGACTGACATTATTGGGTTACAGTTATATTGGAAGGTAGTTTACTGGAGATATTTATGCTATCCAGATGCTGACTGCTACAGACTTTGATTAGACATGTCACCTAATGCACTTGCATATCAGCCCTTATAATTATTTTGTGCATTAACTTAACATCTGGTACATGCTTTACAACTGTACACAGGTTTACACATATTCCTGTTTGTCTTAATTTTCCTCTAAAGTAATTTAAGATACAAAAGTAATCAATCTTGGCTGTGCTAATGGCTGTGAATGTTAGCATGCCACAACAAAGGGCTGGTGGATGGAGATGTTTGTGTATTTACTTTTATTTTACTTTACGGAACTATTTCTTTTATGTCATTTATTGAATTGAATTTTATTTAATTTTACTATTTAATGTTAAATTCATTTTATCTTTTGTTTTAAATTCTTTTCATTTTACTTCATTTTATCTAAATCAATTTCACTTTATTTTTTTAGTTTAGTTTGTTTTACTTTATTTTTAATGAAATATTCTAATTTTGAATTGAATTGAAAAAAATTTATGTGTGCCATGTTTTACCTCAGAAGGACTGTGATGGCATATGTATAATTTTGAAATGAAAAGTAATGTTATTCCTTTTATCCATTAACCGCTTAATCCTCATGAGGGTTGCAGGGATCCTATATCAGCTACTATCAGGTGAAAGCCAGGTAGACCCTGGATGTGTCACAAAGGCAAAATGTATATAATTTATTTATTTTAGTCTTAAAGGAATTGAAATTTCATTTTAGTATTACTGCAAAAATAGTGATTTCTTTGTCTTATTTTATGTGGCTCATGGAAGTTGTTGTTAAATTTAAACAAAAACCAACAAGTATTGCAATTTTAATGAAACACTGAAATGTAATGTTAATTGCTCCATCACTAACTCTTCTAGTTTGGCTATTATTGTAAAATAAACCAACATCTGACAGAGATTATGTTTCTTATACATGTTATTTCATACTTCTGCAGTGTTATTCACCCTCAAACGTATATCAGTAAAGTCATCAAATTGAACTGAACTGAAATTAAAAACCATCTACGATCAGACTATTTCCACCAAGGTTTAAGGGACTTTATTATCCCCTAGGGGCAAATTATTGCACAGCCAGCAGTACGCACATCAACAACAAATGACAGATACGATACAAAAACACGAACCACGCACTATTCGCTATTCTGGAGCCTGATAGCAGCAGGAATGAACGAGTTCAACTGAATGCCATTATCAAACAATCATTAAAAGGCAACAATGGTGTGTATTACAAAACATCAATATACTATGCTTGAGAATGTGCTGCTCCATATTTTATCAGGAAAACATTATTAACAGACAGGATATACAACATGTCAACACATCATATCCTTTTTCAAACATTTGTCTCAACACAGATGTGCTAATGCTGCCGGTGCCCCCCACTCGACTGATGTGTGTCCCAACCCTGTCTCCTCTGCATTCCTGTCTGGGCCATCGTCTCCTGGGCCCACGGTCTCATCCTCCTCCGGCCAAAAGCCCAGCTCACTGACTATGGAGCAGACACAGCTCCCGGTCACAGGCGCCAGGAGGGCCAAGGTCCTTTATGACTACGATGCCCATGATGCAAGCGAGCTCTCACTGTTGGCTGATGAGGTACTTCAGGAAATGTGACTCTCTTGTTGACTAAGTCCAGTTGGTTTGTGCTTAACTGCCTTTAGACAGAAAAAGAAACCCACTTGAATAACAGTAGTGCATTTATTTCCATACACTGATCAGCCATAACATTCTGATCACTGGGGAAGTGGTAATAATACTGATTATTTCACTACAATGGTGTCTTTCACTGGGTTGGATATATTAGGCAGCAAGTGAGCATTTAGTTCTTGAAGCTGATGTGTTGGAAGAAGCGAAATGAGCATCATAAGGAACTGAGTGACTTTGACCAGGTCCATATTGTAATGGTGATGACTGGGTCAGAGCATCTCCACAACTGCAGGTCTTGTTGGGTGTTCCCGGTCTGCAGTGGTTAGTAACAACCAAAAATGGACCAAGGAAGGACATCCCAATCTCAGGACCATTGATTATCTGTGGGAGGTGTTGGACAAATAAATCCAGTCCATGAAGGTCCACCTCTCTACGACCAAGACTTCAGTGATCTGCTGCTAATGTCTTGGTCCAGATACCACAGCACACCTTCAGAGGTCTGGTGAAGTCTAGACCTCGGGTCAGAGCTGTATTTGTGGAAAAAGGGGAACCTACACAATATTAGACAGGTGGTAATAATGTTCTGCTCACATAGATGCTGGATTGGTTGAGATCTGGTTGTTGTTCTTTACATACTTTTGGTAAATATTAACCACTTTACACTGGAAATAAACAACATGATCTGGAGATGCACTGACCCACTGATTTGATCATCACAATTTCTCCTTTGTCAAAGTTGGTCATGTCTATACTCTTGCCCATTTTGCTGTTTCTAACACATCAACATCAAGGCCTAAATGTTCACTTCCTGCCTAATAAATCCCACCTACTGATGTGTCCCATTCTAATGAAATAATCCAAATTCATGCCCTTTTGCCTGTCACTGGTGGTGAGAATGTTATGGGTGATGGGTGCATATCTGAGTGACTCTGAGTTCAGCGCTTCATATGGATTTGCAGTGTGGTATCACACAGGCCTTAACATTTTTTTAATTCACACTTGTCTCAATCTTCACTATTTTGTTAGTCCTTTGTCTGATTCAAGTTCATTTGTCTGTACTGAACTTGAAATGGTAATTCAAAGTGGCTTTATTGGCATGAGTATAAAAAGAAAGAACATGTTCTATTAAACTTGAGATGGAGAATAGAATAAAAATGGACACAATTCTTTTTCTCACTGACAGTGGCTTCAGGGAACAAAGTCTCTGTTTAGAGATGCACAAAAATCACTACCAGTTATAGATAACAACAAGCAAACTACATAGTTACATATATCATAAAACTCCTCATAAACAGACAGCAGTAGTTTGATTTCACATAACTTTTTGTAATTCAGAGTTTGAAGAGTCCAACTCTGCAACACTTGAATGAAAGAATCTCACCTGTAGCATTGTTTCCAATTTTGGGGACTATTGAAATCTTTAATTTTGATGAGGACAGTAGGTTATGAGAGATCTGTAAGTGACTGTGAAAATGGTGATGCTGGCAGCAGGACATTAGGAAGGAAAGAAGGGGAAGACAACATATGTGTAAGATCCAACTCAAACCCTGAATAGAAAGAAAACAAACAACCAAAAACCTACGACTACAAATCAAAAAGGGGGGAGAAAAAAAGGAATATGCACACTAAAATCACATAAAGCTAAGCCTATGGACATGTGGACACTGGACATTGAATCCATGTGTCTTATCTCCTCTTATCAGTGCCTCATTTTTTCTGCATTAGAATAAGACCTCAAATATAAGATTATAAGGCTCTGATGACAAAGTCATTTGGGCACGTCAGTTATATTGTTTGTACAGTGGTACAAAAGAAGGGTCCATAATTACCTTTGGAGGCCGTGAAGCCACTGTGAAATTGGAATCTTTTATTTTATTTTTTTTAATTTTTAATTCAAATTGCAGTGCTTTGTAGTTTCATCATGCTGTAATTCAAGTGGTCTGGCAGGAAACAAGAACTCTGTTTTCAGGCTCATGGTTGTTTTAAGACAGGTAGGGGGGTTAAATATGGGATTGAGAGCTATAATGATTCCTCTGTTCTACTCTGAGTTGACACAGGACCTTTAAAACTAACATGTAACAAGTGTAACCACATCAGATCATCTATATATAGCTAGTCTTTTAATTTGGACATAGAGGAGAGAGCTGAAGTATTGTGTATATTATCGTATTTTGGTGTTTTTTGACTCCTGCATCTTTAAATGACTTATCATTAAATTAGTCTAAAACAAAAACACAATTCCATCTTCTTTCTTGGACCACATCCTAGGCCTCTGCCCGGTTTCATGATGCACTGTGTAGTTGTTTTTGCGTCATCCTACTGACAGATGAATTTAAGTCCGGAGCAGAGATAATAATCAAAGAACCAGGGCAGGACATGAGTCAGAGGAAGTGGAAATGGAGATGGACTGAGAGGAGAAGGAGGTGTGGGATGTTCCAAAGTATACATACAACCATTCTGAGGTGGAAGGGCATTACTTTTTCCCACACTATCTGCTATGTATTTTCCGTTTCCTTTGGCAACAAGTTATTTTCCTGTGTTTACTTTTGTAGAATGTTTCTTTACGTATGCTTCTATGGTTTTTTTTTTCAGCTCATTACTGTATACACTGTACCAGGTATGGACCCAGACTGGTTGGTTGGAGAACGAGGGAACGAAAAGGGAAAAGTCCCGGTCACCTACCTTGAACTGCTGAGCTAATGGACCAAACAATGAAACACACATGCACACACACACACTGTTGAGGAAGTTTCTGTAAAGGCAGATGACTAATATGAGACATTGGTAGCAAAACATCATGTCATGTTGTGAAGTTTTTAACCGTCTTAAAGTGGAAATAAGGGTTTTTCTTGTAATGTGTATCCAGAATGCAATGAGCCCACACTTAAACTTCTGTCACAGTGCATTTAGAGTGTTTTTATACAGTATATCAGAAGAGAACAGACCACACTTTATGCAATGTACTGCAGGTTAACAAACTTTGGATTCAGCTATCATTTCTATCTGTTTCATAGTGTGACAAAGCAGTGAAGATGCACCGTTACACTGATGAGTAGTAAAAGCCAAACAGTGTGGCTTTAATGTCTCAGTTAATTTTCAATAATACACATACCCGTCTGCAAAAAAGACTTATAGGAGCTGTTACGTCCAAACATCTTGAAGCTGTGTTGGGTTGGTGTCATTGTAACCCCACCACCAGAAAAATCTGGTCTGAAAACATCAACACAGACTTATTTTAACAGATTATACAAATGTATGTCTACATCACTGTTTTTGGACCAAGTGGGTGTAAAGATGAACCTATTTTACTCCACCAGCAACAACCAACAACAGAAGTAAATATGAAAATATTACTGTTAAAATATTTGACTCACTTGGCTGTTAGGTAAAGTGATTGAATGTTTTATGAAGCAGGGAGGGGTTAATATCTATCATTCATTCAGCTTCACAGATGTCTTTTTTATTTTCTCTTCTAAAAAGTTTGCAATAGCACAATATCTTTCATTTAACCAGGTTTGTGTCCAAATCACGAATAAGTCCAACTTCCTTGCATTCTTGGGAATTATTCAAAACCCCGTGGAGTTGAAACTTTTACAATCCATTTTTGGAAAGCAGTACTGGTCAGTGTAATGGAAACAGCCTCGGGCGTTTTATTGTGAAATTCTAACTTTATGTGTATTTGTGCAATAGTCTGATTTTATTTTTGTTAAGTCATTGTGTTTTGTTAAGAATATTAAATTTAAAAATGTCTCTCTTATGAGGTTTGGTTACTGTCACAGTTTGACTTCTTAGCAGTAGCCACAAGCAAAACCAAGAAAAGCTACATTAGAAGTTCAATGAAAACAGCATGTTGTAATTTACTGCAAAATGCTGAGCTGGCTTGCTCTTAATAGATGGTCACATTCTGCCAGATCATCACCTGTCACATTGGCACATCAACTTACAAGAAAGTGGTGTCTCCTATGACTAAGTGTTTAAAAATGTGAAACGGGTCATGTAAAGTGCTTGTTTGGATGGTTTACTTAACCAGTAGTTGTGCAATAAGTGTGAGTCATAGTTGAGTCATTTTGTGAGAATTTTTAAAAGGGAATCCCTGGTGAGATTCAGATCAAACACAATAGTAAACAGCTGAGACATGTGTCTGAGATTTGGCACAAATATTCCTGGATGTTAGAGGAGGATTCTGAATGACGCATTTTGACCTCCTGAATTTACCATCAGGATAAAATATCCCACAATCTACACGTAACATTTACATCAAGGAACATGTCTGTGTTCATCCATTTAAAGCATGCAAATTGTACTTTTGACAGTAGTAAAAAGCTTGCCCCAATAGAATAAAACACATCCATTAACTTTAATGTGTGCAGGTGTAAGTGTGTGAGAATGTGTATAAATGTATTCCTGATTTCTGAAAAAGTGGCTTTTGTTATTCTTAGATTTATTTTGCTTATGTTTTTAATCCAGAGCACTCATTACTGGTATTGATTGGGTGGGCTCATGTTAAAATGTGCAGATCTGTTAATGTTGTTAATTTTTTTTGTCGTCCACTGACTTACGGCCACTGGTTTGATGTGCAATAAACAAGCATGTGTGGTAAACTCATAAATCTCTGGTTCTTGACTACTGACAAATCTAATGCTGCACTGAATCTTGAGCAAAGACTATCAGTGGTATTGTCTATTAAATAAATAGTGTACAGAAAGTAAATTTGATAAAAGCTGGTAAGTTTTTGTACTGTACAAAATTACAAAAGCAGAATAGGGTTAATAATAGATATGTCAACTGTGTGTAATGTCTAGTTATGATAAATTAAACCATATTGGATGACACACAAACTAACAGTAAATATTACCTAATCCAGTTTCTTGGAATGTTGAAGTGATATATTACAGTGACTAAATGTGAGCACTCTGGACACAAAACCTCATAAGAGGTGCAAAAATTTGTGTTTGTTTTGTCAGACTTTTCTTTCATCTCATTTCATCAATTTCTGACAGTGAACATGAATGTTGTCATTTTGTAATGGTTCATACAGAACACCATAAATGTAAGCAGCATTACTGTCTTCCTCGTTCTTCTGGATTCATTCTTCAGTTGTCCACTATTGGCCTTTTCTATTACAGTCTTCTAATCAGTCCAGTCATTTTTTTATTTTCTTTTAATTATCTTCCACCATGTCCTAAACACAACGATCTTAAACTCTGACCTCCACTCATTTCTCCCTCATAGTCTTTACTGGTGCACTATTCAGGTTGGTGTCTATAACAATAATAATTTTAATCCACTTATGATTAATTACTTGTTCTTTCCTGTTGAATTATGCTTTTTCCATCTGATTTTAAAAGTTTAACATTAGTTATTTAATGGCTTCGTGCGTCTCCTGACAACCTCTTAATCTACGTCATTTTCTGTAGAATTCCTGAACATGTGATGAACCTGAAACTCCACAAACTCATTTATTCCCCAAAACAAAGATAACTGAGAAAATGAACATTGCTCTGGTAAATATGACTAATGTGAATGTGAAATCTCTATTTTGCAATGGTTTTTCTAGATGACAAGGCCTTTTATGTGAAAATAACACCAAAATTACAAACCTTGCTGATACATGGACCACCTATTTCCCCAGCACCGTATCCATTTCACATCTGGCTGTGGAAATAAGCAGATCTTGTACAAATTAGTTTCCTTCAGCTTTATTTCCACACCAACACATAAGGTGGGGTGTTTATCTTGTTTGTCTTCACTTCTGTTATTACATTCTGTTTTTAACTATGCACTGTGAAAACTAATTTTCACAAGACAAATAAAACTAAACAGTTGAAAAGAAAAATTAGATTTGCTCTGTGCAAGAGGCAGAAATCTGTTGACCACATGTATTTTGTTGCAGTGGAAGAACTATGAAGAGCTGAATGTTAGCATCTGTCTCATAATGTACAACATGTTTTACTCAAATTATGGAATTATATTTACGTGAATTTTTTTTCACTCACACTCAGAGTAAACACTTCAAATTTTTTTCTGTTCTACTGTGAATTAAACATGGGTTTGAGATTTGCAAATTAGTGCATTCTATTTACTGTGTGCTTGCATGCAATGCAAGGCATGGTACTATTGTTCATCATATTTATTATGACTAAGTTATTATTCTGACTGACTGATTTATTTCACAAAACTTTGGGGAAAAAGTCCATCCCAGAGCTTTGGAAATAAACTCAAACATATTATTGTAAAAATGTGAAGCCTGGTCTGAAAGGATGTGCTATGACTTGTGTTAACTATTCAATGCACAAATTTTGTTAAAATTGTGTTAAAAATGGCTGAATTTGTCCATCCGAAATGAATAGGACCATTTTCAAAGTCCAACCATTCCCACACGATTGAACCTACAATCACGCCACCTGTGCAACAAATGCACAGCCTGGCACAAAGAATAGGAGTGTGACATCTGGCACTGATATCAAGTATGGTTTTCACACACAATGTGATTGATCAAACCACATACACACAGGGTGCAGAATGCTGACAGCTGATTGGCTGAAAACCTCTATACTCTGTCTCCACTCTAATTCATGAGAGGAGACTGTTTCTTCTCAGAAACCCTAGAAACAACTCTTTATATTTTTCACATTTCTGGGAATTCAGCAACAATGTATACATCAAAATGTTGGAAAAACTGTTTTCTTTCAAAGACTAATGCACATGTTCTTAAAAGTTTTTGCTTTTGATCTACAGGCCTCTAAGTGCAGAAAATGCCAATTTTTTCCTTATTCACACCCATGTTAAATTTCTGTCACTAACATGTTTGAGAAACTCCACGTCCCCACAATCACTGCCTCCTCAGCTATCACTTTTTTTCCCACATATTATAGATCGATACATTCACATAACTCACTACAAGTCTCACCTGCAAAAATGTTTGAGATAGGATGTACGGTTATGGATTGACAGCTATTTGCTTGAGGTGTTTTTTGTTTTTGTTTTTTTTTCCCGGAAATTTAACATGTCTCCTTCATAAGAAGGAATGTTTATAAATAAGTTTTCTTTGTGTGTTTTGCCTTTTCATGTCATGTGTAGGGTGTGAATTAAGGTGTTGAAAAACAGTGTCAATAATTCAGCTCATTCATATTTTTTGTCTTTCCTGTTGTGCTATTGCACAGTAATGGCAAAGGTTATAATCAACGTGTATGTACAAATGCAATGTGGAACAACATAACATTTATCATAATATACACAGTAGGCAAGCACAGGGGACTGCATTTCCTTCAGGAAAAATGCACATGTCTAGTTTTATTTACACTTTACACAGTGTCACAATTGTATTGGAATTGGTTTTGTACATGCTTTTTGGAAAATTAATGTGGTACTTTTTACTCATTTTCACTCATTAAAATTCTTGTCACAATTTAGAAAGAAAGTTAGAGGCCAGTAGCTCCTGAACAGCTAATGTCAGAAGCTCACACTTTGGCTCAATGCATTCATTTCACTCTCATTCCAGATGGTATCAGTGTTATGATATGCACCATTACCTTCTGCAGCAAAAGAATGCCAACACATTTCTCAGTTAGAGTGATGTTCTGGGGTTTTCCAAATGATCATTATCACATGACACCTTTATTTTCGTCTTGAGTGTGCAGAAAACATTTCTCTGAAAGGTTAGATGTTAACTGCCCCTGAATATTTTTAACTAAGTACATAAAGCTATGTCAATAAATAGTTCTGGTATTGTGAATGCTGGCGCACATGTCTTTCCGGCTTTAAGACTGTTCACAGGGGTCCAGGGGAAGGTGAATCAGTTTAGGTAATTGAGGCTGAACTCACATCAGTGTCAGAGAATGATTAGTGTGAGAATAGAGCTACTTCTGACCGCAAGATCTTAAAAAAAATAAATAAAAAAAAAAAAAAAAATGAATTGTGATCAGTTAATAAGGACGGTAAAACTGTCCAAGGACATCTTCCTTCCTAGATACATACAACATACTCCAATCAGTACAAGACACTCAGCAATTGTACATAGTAATAATAAATGATAGTAGATCAAACTATTTGGAGGATTTATCATTTTTAGCTGTGTTCTGGAGCTGGATTTTATATAGACAGATGCTGCGACATGATTGTAGATCTTAATGTTGCTAAGGTTTCATTCTGTGAAGGGTTGGTGACTCAAATATACATTCTTGTATGGACTACTGTGGATGTATTTTGTTTAAGCTGTGTATGCAGTCATCAGTGAAGGATGTAATGCTTGTCTACAGTAGATTTTTATGTGGCTGTTTTAGCACTTGTGTGTTTTTATCAGGAGGAAATCCCAGAACAAGAGCAAAAGCCAAAAGCAGTTCCTGGTTTCTTTTCAGCGCTGTAACCAAGCAGACAAAGATAGACATTTGTATTGCCCTCAGCTCTCAGCAGAAACATCTTCAAGCATTTCTTTACAAATTAAACAGTAGGTTTTGTCATGTCGGCTTCCAGACTGTGTCTGGATTTGTCTGTCTTTTATGTTGTCTGTCATTTCCTGTTTTATTTTGTTAAGTTTCCCTCATGTGTCATGTCTGGTGTCTTTACTTCCCTTCCCTGATTGTGTCCACCTGTGCTGATTACCTGACTCCTCCCTGATTGTGTCCACCTGTGTCCAATTGTCTTCCCGCCCTCTTGTGTGTTTAAACCCTGTGTTTTCCCCTGTTTCTCTGCCAGTTTGTGTTCTACCTTTGTGTGCTCACTTACCGGCGTTTTTGGATCCCTGTCAGTCTGTCTACCCGTTTTGCCTTCCGACCACCGATTCTGCCTGTTCCTCTGGTTCTGACCTGGTTCGTTCATCCGACTTCTGATTCTGCCTATTCCCTGATTACTTCAGCCTCCAACGTGTTACCTTGTGTTTTGACCCTCGCCTGGACTCTGACCGCGAGTAGCTTTCTCCACATGTCCCGTTGCCTCCTTAATTGCCCTCCTGTGTATGACCTGGCTTGTTTTTTGACTGTCCTCTGTTTTGCCCTAGTCGGGTTGCTGTCGGGATTCCTCTGGCTCGGCCGTGCTGACCGCCCGCATTCCCCGCTCACAGCCCGGACAACGAGTCCAGATTCACACACCTTCACAGACGTTAACAATTCAAAGCTGTGTTTTTCCTACTGTGATTGTGTTTAATAAACACTCTCAATTGGTCATCTGCGTTCTGGTCTTGCATTTGGGTTCAGCCTTTGTACTAGTCCCATTACAGTATTAAACACAGACAGGATAAACAGTTCATACAAAGGGGTCTTGAGTGAATCCTCAAAGGATTGTTTGCGTGGATTCGTCACGGCGTCCGAATCCAAAAGAGGAAGCTCACTGCCCGGGTCAGGAGCACACGAGGGGAACCCGACATGAATCCGGGCAAAAGGGTCGAACACCAGAGGGGCAGATCAGGCTGAAGTACCGGTAGGGAGTCAGGCAAATCTCAGAAGTCGAGGAACAAACAGGATCAGAAGAACGCTGGTAGGTAAACACACCACGAGGGAGGAATACGAACTGGCAGAGACACAGGGTTTAAACACACAAGAGGGCGGGAAGCCAATTGGACACAGGTGGAGACAGTCAGGGAGGAGTCAGGTAATCAGCACAGGTGGACACAATCAGGGAAGGGAAGCAAAGACACCAGACATGACACATGAGGGAAACTTAACAAAATAAAACAGGAAATGACAGACAACATAAAAGACAGACAAATCCAGACACAGTCTGGAAGCCGACATGACAGGTTTTGGAGAAAAAATACAAACATTACCCTTACTGTCACAGATGCATAGTGCAAATGCAGCAGCTCCAGAAATGCATCCACATGTCTGTTAGACTCCTACCTGACCAATGATGGATGATTCTCCCTTTATCAGTGCTCTTATATTACATCATTATTATACAGACAGTACAAATATTAAAATCTGATCTGTACTTTAAACCCTAGATGACATGTTTGAAGAGGTTCGGTGAAGATTTTTGAGTACTCCATTGACACTGCACCAGTTGAAGTTAGTACTGACCTTCAGGACAAAGGATTTATCTCAGTACTCATCCTTCTTAGCAATTTACCTGCAACGATTCATCATTTCAATATGGAGATCAGAACAATCCATTGGGGTTACAGGAGTTGGATGAACACAGTTATTGTGGAAAAACAAATTCTGTATCAGATGATTTAAAGTAGGATGTAATTCTTTGTTCATGCTAGAACCAGTGGGATTTGTTCCGGTAATGGTGCTGGTTTTGTAATTAAGTGGAAATGATAAGGGCTCTACAAACAATTGTTCTGTAACATTTTGGTTATCCTGTCTTACCTTTTGTTCAGTATTATTTTTAGCCATGTAAATAAGTTATAAATTTTTTCACTCTAAATATGTTTATCATCAGTCTACATGACTTTTGTGCTACATGATGATAACTTAGGATATTAAGACCACCCCTGATGTCGGCCTATAATCCCACAAATGTAAAAAAAAAAAAAAAAAAAAAAAATGGTATTACTGACTTTATTTTAACTACTCATACATTATTCCTGTGACAGGCATTAGGTAAATTTTTGGTTTATTTGGTTTTACATGTGAAGTCTGACTCTGCAAACCTTCACAAAGTCAATACTCTTAATAACAGATGCGTTTACAATGGTGTTAATTATAAAAAAGTAATAAACACTACACAAGAAATAAAATAGAGCAATATACAGTATTACATAAAGAAAGACATGGTTTCAGTCTCCTATAAGCTTCCTTTTCCTGGTGTTGATCTTGTTCTCATTCACGTCAAGGATCTCAGGCATCGGGACCAGAGCTTGATGGCCCTGGTTGATGTCCATACACATCATGATCATCATATTATGACTTCTTCCTAATGTCTTAACAACAGTGTCATAACAATAATGCTGATGTTTGGAATGTTGTAGGTAATGCTCATAAATTGGTTTGATATCACATACTTGGTTGGTTTCACTCAAACTGTGCTGCAGTGATTTAGGTGGAACATGCAAACATTCACCATGTGGATGAGCAAAATTCATGTAGCACTGAGATAAACATGAACCAATACAAATAATTATGTCATTCAGCTCTGAATATGTGGCATTTTGGTAACTGATATAATTACAATTCATGACACTAGTATTTAGTCCTGCTTTAAAATGTAGTTGTTGCAAAAGTCATTCAGATTTACAGCAGTTTAGATCAACCATTTGATCCATAACATGCATGTCTTTGGACTGTAGAGCTGTGACATCTGATGGAAACCCACATAGAGTTGGAGAGATGACTGGTACTTGTACTGCACATGCTCTGCAACCATCAAAAAGTAAAAACAGGTGCAATATACAGTATATTCATGAGAAGTTTATTTATATGTTACAATTTACATGCAGCATTCAGGAAGGCTTCATAAATAGCAGTTCCCAATTAGCCAAAGAATAAAACATCATCAAAAAAACAAAATCCAACAGCATTTTGTAGAGGTTGAAATAATTCCTCTATTTCTTCACGTTGTAGTCATGACCATGAGTACAAAATTATTTTGTTGTCCATTAGTGGCAAACCAATGTAGCTCTATCAGTCCAATGCAATAATGACAAACTTTCTTAAAAGCAATCCAGTCTCAATACAGTGAAACTCATCTTCTATAATAAATACACAAACGGTATATTACAATAAAGCCCAACTTAAATATCCATATATTAAGCTTGAGTATGCACAATAAATTACTTTTCTGTATGAAACCTGCATTTTAACAATGTATCCAATAAGTTTCCTCCATGAATGAACATCCGAATATGAACCTGAAATTTTCCTTTCCTTTGAACTTCAGAATTTATAACAGTGAAATCTATATATCTGTCTACAGTCACTCAACTTCAAGTATAGCTTGTTGGATTATCATCCTATAGTTTACGTCACTAAATGCAGAAAGACATGTTTGTATGGGTTTAGAAAACATAACAGTAACTAAAAATGTTTCAGTAAAACAACAACATAACAGTGTTTATCTTATCTAGGCCACACTGTTAAAAAAAGACCCATAGTTGAATATTCTTGGACATATTAACCTTTACAATAAGTGGAAATCTCACACAGCAACTCACAAAGGCAATACCCAGGTCCTAAAAGATTGATGACACATCACAAAGTTTCAGTCCTAAATAACAAAATGAGCCAAGAAGGCTGTAAGTTTTCAATTAAAACTGGAGTTGGAAGTGGAAGAGACAGAAAAGGACTGAGAGTCGATAGAGATACATCATCCCAGCTGCCTCCTTTGTCAAACCTGAAAATGTATTTTTTTACAGATAATGTGAATTTCTTAATATCAAAATAACTTGAACGTTAACATTGAGTATTAAGGTCAAATACTTAGGTGTGATCATCAATTCTAAACTCTGCTTCAAACAAAAAGTAAAAAAAACAAACAAACAAACAAAAAAAAAACAAAAAAAAACAGGTAAACAAAATTTTATTTAATTCATTTGATTTCAGGCAGAACAGAAATAACTTGACACCTATAACAGCCAGGATGTATTTTAACACACTGATCATTTCATACATGACCTACTGCATAATTAGCTGGGCACTGGCATGTAAAACCACTTTAAAACCCATAGAAACAGCATGCAAATAAGCTTAGAAAAATGTAGACAAAAAAACAAAGACTCATTATCACTGCAGTATCTTAAAAAAACATAACTTATTGAGCTGGAAAATGTGATAAAATATGTAGACTATATCCTGGTCTTTAAAATCCTTCATGGGTCAGCCCCTGCCCCATTACAGGAATTTGAACAAGTGACCTAAAAACAGATCAACCAGGACTAGTTCCCAAGGTGACTGTATAATTCCATCTGGAAGACAGGTTGTTTTCATACTTTGCCTCTCAAACCTGGAACACATTACCAACCATTATCCGTGACCCACACCTCATTCACTAAACATCTAAAATCATGGTTATTGGACAATCAAACCTGCCTCCACAATCTCATATAAAGTCATCTGGCACTCTGAAATTGTGTATCCATGTATGTATGTATGTTGTGTACAATATAGCATACATGTATATTGTGTTTTATTTGTCTATTGAATGAATAAACTGAATTGTACTGTTTTATGCACTGGGGTACTGGATTATACTGTAGTTTACATGAACTATGTTGTTTTATGTAGGGACTAAAGATGGAGATAAGCCTTGGCTATAATTTTGCATATTGGCACATGTTGTATTTAATAATATGTCCCTTTGAAAAAAAAAAACAAACTTCAAACACAATTGGCACATTTACTCATCAAAGCATGTCTCCATCTCTTTTGTAAGGTCCCTTTTTTTTTTTTTTTTTTTACCTATGTAAGAAAACCACCAAGCGATGCTCTTGTGATCAGCTGATAGCCATCCTCTACCCATACACTCACATGATCTCCCTCCCGCAGCTCAAAAAGCTGTCCCACAAACATATTCTTGGACACTTCTGAAGAGCACTGAACACCATCCCAGGCCTCTGTCAGGACCTGGGACTTGTTGTAACTTTCAGTCCACTTGTGCAGCTTCATGTGAAACTTTCTTTCCACATTCTCCCTTTGTTGGCAGCCCAAACCTACCCTCACATAAAGAAAATAGAAGCCCTGCTGCCTGATAACGATGGCCTGTTTGTCTTTGTTGTAGATGTAGTTTTCCCCTAACATGGGGCTCCATTCCATGTAGAGTTTGTCTGTTTTGTCTTTCACAGGAACAGACCCTGCAGGACAGGAAGAAAGGGATTTGAAACCACTGATGAAACATCTGAATGTCAGAATCTGTCTGTGTAAACAAGTGATGACATAAGTGCATGATCCTTCACAGTCATCTGCGAACTTTCTATTTTTAAACACTGGCTGTTTGCCAATAGGGTTGCATTTTTTCTTTTTATTTTCAGGAAGCCAGTTGTGACTGTTACTGTGATGATTCATATGGCAGTGTGTAGTTGTTGGCCAGCAGAAAATGATTCGTCATAGAAAGTGTGTTGATGTAACAAGATACAGTCTTATTATAAGAAGATGTTTTTGTGTTATTACAGCATGCATGCTTTCATTTAATAAATTATCACATTACAATGCAACATAATTCATGTTATAACTAGATTAACCTAATCTTCTAATAACAATAAACCTTTCCTGTTTTGTGTTTTCTTTTTCTGTTTCATTTCATTTTGCTGTAGAACACTATGTAATTATTACTGTTGAGCAAATATTTAATAATGACATTTTAAGACAAGTTAGATTAATAACAAACTCACTGCCTTAACCAAACCAAAGAAATAACTTATGTGAATGGAGGACAAACAAAACAGAAATAACTTACAGAAATGAACGCGCATGGTTGAAAGGTTGGTTTGATGATTATCTGTGGAGAGAATGAAGAGACAGAACTTTAACACATAGAAACCAAAAGTAAAATTCATGTATTAGTCATTAATTTGTGCAAAAGAAAAAAGGAAGTCTCCCATGTACAACGGGAACTGTGTGGGGAAAACTAACCTGGATAACCAGTAATTTGAGACATTCTACCCTCCTGAACTGTTTGCATGACAGAGACTGAACTAGACTGTCAGTTAATACAAAAACTTACCTGGACAACGCTCGCTGATCAGCTGGGCATGGGCTGGACTTTGCTGAAGTGTATCCTGTGTAAGAGCACGTTTCATCATTAGTTTCCATTTTACCAACTTGCCACCTTTAGAAAAGTACTGTATTACAACCTGCTGTTGGGTGTTTCTCATTCAAAACAATAATAAGTGATATAGTAAAGGATGTTGTGAAGCAGTGTGGGATCATCTAACATCAAAATATTAAGGTTTTATTCATATCACATGTATATTATATATGAGTATACATATATGTGTTAGGTCATTTCATTGCAATAAAATAGCTGTAAATAACATTAACTTTACCACACAGGATTTGATTAATAAAATTACAGATTTACATTATTTTAAACATTATTGAATTGTTGTTGAAAAACAATATTGTTTTTGAACATTTGATATATATTGTAAGTACTCAAGTTAACCAAGCACATAAAATAGGGGTAGTTTTTTGTGTTTTGTCTAGTTTTTTTTTTAGATATTTTAATGCCGAAATGTAATATTAATATTTATTAGATGGATGCATTGATTTATTCCTATCACAGATTAATCCATTGCCTTATTATGACCCATCAGTCTTTTTGAGATAAACAGCACTGTGTGTAGTGTGACTTAAGATATCATGTCTCTTACTGTGAATACAACTGGGGTTTATAGACTTAAAACCTGGATCATGATATTGCACTGTACAATTTGTCTAGTAAAAGTGAAATATACCTTTTTTTCAACTTATTTATACATTGGATTATTAAACATTTATGCAATAGGCTTCATGGTCTCACAGTCATAAACTGTTTAGAAAACACACTCAGTCCTTACCTTGTGTCCACTGGATCCAAACTCTTCACATTTTTTAAAATCAGCACTGAGAGTCAAAACAAACAGTGTTGTACAGCTGAGCAGCAGGAGCAAAGTGATGAATCGTAGACACGTTTCCTGTCGTTTCATGTCCCGGCAGTGTCTGATAAGGATGAGCACAGATTCATCCACATCTACTACTACATCCTTGCGGCCACCTTGATCTGGAACAGTGTTCCCCATCAGCTTCAGAGCCATAGTGACAGGTCTGATCTGTCTGAAAGTTTGTGTAAAGTGGCTTCTCCTGAAAGAGTCTGTTGCTCAGTGGTGCATGCAGCTGTTTTATAGTAACAGGGGAAGAGTGAACGCCTACAGTGAAATCCAAACTTTGGAATTACCTCATTTGTCTATTCATCAGAACGGAATGAAAAGGAGACAGAGGAGGAGCTGAGATCAACACACATGAGGAAAACTTTAAGACTCAGTTCATTTCACATGAAACAGCACTGGTTATTCTTTAAAAAACAATTAATGATGTAAAAAGACAGTAAGACATTGTGAAGCAAATTATTTTTGCCTTGCTGATGTCATTTATTAGATCCAAATGAAATATTTTTTATCCAGGTTGTTGTTTTTTGCCACAATCACAGCAGTGATTCTGTCTCCCTGATTCTATAATACACATATCTTATTTTCCAAACTGTTTTTATGAATGCATAATTTCACTGATGAAATATTTTCATCAATTTAATTTATTTCATTTAAATGTATTTGTTAAGGAATACTGATTTAATGTATTGCTTTATTTGACAGAGACAGTGCTCTTTAATTAATAGAAACATAAAAAGCTATAAATAAGCCAAAAGAGCTCATTTTCATCTGATTTGCCTGATCTGATATTAATAGGCAGAAGAAAACAGAAACAATCTACAAAAGAAAGACACAATGTAACAACTGATATAATATACTGATAAAACAATTGAAAAAAATACAAAATACAATACAGTGTAACTGCCGCTAATCCTCATTATATAACAGTTCCAATACTTAATGAATATATAAATAAAACAAGATAAAGAAATGTGGCAATAGGCAGGTGCAGCTGAACAAACATGTTCAATGTTCATGTGTGGTTGTTTATTAACTACGACTGCAGCTGTAGTGAAAGAACGGTAAGTGTTTGTTTCTGTAGACTTATATTAAGTTCCAATTATTGAATGGTATTATTGGAAATGCTGACTGACAAAAATCACTTCTTCTTCTAGGAATGATACAAACTCCTCTTATGGTAATGGGTTTTTTGACAGGAAGAATGACCGCCAGAACCGAACCCAACCGGGGCCTTGACCGATGTGGCATGTGTTCTACTAGGTGAACCACTGAAGCATCCTGAGAGCTGGATCTGTCTAACAAAAGCAGGAAGTGGAGGAGGACCTCCAATTTGGAATTCAAAAACGTGAACAAAGATTAAATATTTTATCAAATTTTCCCTCAACCTCTTATTTACAATTTCTCGAGTGTGTATGGAGCCAAAATGATTACTTTAATGTTTGAGACTGAAAATAAAATTTCGCAATGAAAACATACCCTGAAACCAAAAAGAGAAACATTGAAAAATGTGTATTGTAAAAAATTGTAATGGCATCAAAACAGGTGTTGGCATTGATAATGTTTCCCTTAAGTTTAAAACACGGATATTCAATGTTATAATATTTCATTTTTATTATTTTTTTGCATTCTGATGTGTTTTTGAATGAAAATCATATTATTTTTATTTGATGTCACAGTTTTACTAATGACAGTTCATTATATCAATGACTTTTTTTCTTTTTTGATCACAGTTTTTTTATGCGTACTATGGTTTTTCAGTTTCAGGGCATGTTTTCAAAGCAAAATCTTATTTTCAATATCAAACAGCAAAGTCATCCGTTTGGCTCCATAGTATTGAAGCTGTTTGGTTTTTGACCCTGAACCTTTAATGCATGTCCATCCACAGTTTCAAGTGGATTCAGTGTAGTTTTATTAGCCTGTGCATTGCTTATCAGAAAGTAAGTAAAGTGTAGTGTGATTAGTTAGTTTAACCCATAAAGATCCACTGCTACTTTTGTGGCAGCTCCCAAATATATTTGAATATATACTTTCTATTTAACCTTAAGTGATTCATCACCATTTATTATAATATTATGAACTGTATATTGCATTTTAAAATCAGGTACTTTCCTATATTTAAATTACTGATCATATAGATGTTCAGATTCAGATCACTTTATTGTCATTAAGGCAAATCACATCAGAGATGCATTGCAGAACAAAATGACAATGCAGAGTCAGCAATAAAAACACATATAGTTAAAAACACCTGAGATAAAATAAGTTATAAAATACTGGTGTGGTGAGTGCATTGAGTGAAATAAATAAATGTAAAACGAAAGAATAAATAGAGAGTTCTTGCACAAGTAAGTAAAAAGTTATTGCACAGTTTTTCAGAGGTAACTGCACATCCCCTATTTACAGTCCTCTGTTTAAAAGACGGATGGTGGTGGGAAAGGAACTGTTCCTGAACCAGACAGTTTTGCATTTCAGGCTGCTGAACCTTCTGCCTGAGGATAGGAGGGAAAACAGTCCACAGGCAGGGTGAGCAGGGTCTCTAGAAATTCCTTAATGCCCTTGACAGACAACGTCATTCTGCCAAGTCCCTTACCGGAGGCACAGAGACCCTAAATGATCCTCTCAGCAGCCCCTCACCACTCTCTTCAGTGCCTTCCAGTCAGAGGCACTGCTGCTCTCATACCACGGAGAGCTGCTGCTGGTTAGCACATGTTCACAAAAGCTTAAAGTAAAGTTAAGGGGAAAGGGAAGAAATTTTGTGTGTGTATGTGCGTGATTTTCCCTCCATGTGTGCAACAGCAAAAGGTTTCTTGTCTTTTCCTGTTAACAGTGTCAACAAATGAGTATAATGTGCATTTACAGAGATAAACAGAATGAGATAAAACTGGGGAATACCTGTAACCATTACTACAGGACACAAACACAATAACAACACAGCCTTGGGCGTAGCTGGTGTTCAAAAAAATGAAATGATTCATCTTTGTATCAACTCACAAGCATCACTGAATCCAAGGATCTATATCTTTTGCATTCAATAGAGCAGCGGCGTCTTCTTCAACTACGTCATCTGAATCAAAGAATTACAATGAACAGTTCAAAGTTTCCAAGTCATATCTCAAATACGAGAAATGAAAGGCTCTGAACCTCACAAAAAATTATATCAGTGCCTTAATGTGTGCAAGCAACAAGAAAAAGTGACTGGTGGGAACTCAAAGCAAGCAAATTCTCACTGCAATAAACCATGAACTCAAATAACAATGTTCCTCTGCCATGACTGAGCAATGGTCCATGTCTAAACAACCGGTAGTTCTTTATCAGCCGTTGGACTGTCACATACAGTAGCACCTGGTGGCTCCTAACTGTCCTGCCTACAAAAAGTCATCTCATTACAATGCTGTTTTTTGTTAGTTCTTTGTAAAACAAACACCTTAAACTTATTGTTTTACAGCTGTGTATACACATATGTAAAACATAGCAACTATAGTTGCTATTTCTTTATTTATGTTTGCATTTAGTTTTTGATAAAATGGTAAGATTTCACTCTTTTACAATTATATAGGTAATTAATTTAGAATTTGTGAAACTACCATGTGTTCAGTTGTGAAATTAAATATGTAATGTTTAACAGCATACAGAAATGTACCTCGAGTGACTACTTTTTCTCTCCTATATGTGAATGCACTATAATGTACCTTAACAATAATGTCTTCCACAACATTTTCTGTTGCCTTATGTTACTCACGGACACAGATGATCCACTACAACTTTTGCACTGTTGATAGGTGTAATTGATTTTGGACTCTATCCAGTGATCCACAGCTTATTCAAACAGTCTCTAGTGTTATGTGTATAGCAACACACACCTCCCAAAGTTGAATGACTCACTCTAGACATAAACCACAAAAAAGGCAGAACTATTGACAAACCGCATGTACCTTCAAAACAGGTGAGGAGTTCAGCCATCCAGAGGAATACAGAGTAGAGTCGCTGCTCCTCCACATCAAGAAAAGCTGGATGAGGTGGTTTGGACAGAAGAATCCCTCCCTGGCGAGGTGTTTGGAACATGTCCAACATGGAGAAGACCCTGTGGTGGATCCTCTGAACCCCCAGAGAAGAGACTTTTTAACCTTTTTTGTGGGTTTGTATGTGTAGTGGCCACATAATGCAGATGTAACACAGAGGAATCTACCAAGTGAAAACTGTTGGTTGGAAAGAGCAAGAGCTATTTTGGAGTGAGTAAACCAATTCTTAACAGTGTTTGTCTTTGTTTGATTTGTTGAAAATAACAAAAATAACAACCATAGACTAGAAAAGCACTCAGAGAGCGCAGACCTCCGCCAAGGCAGATCAGTGACACCCCCCCCCCCCCCCCCCCCCGCCCCCCAATCACCACCAAAATTTAATTATTTGTTCCTTGTGCCAGTATCAACATTTCCTGAAATTTTCATCCAAATCCATCCATAACTTTTTGAGTTATCTTGCACACGGACAGACAGACAGACAGACAGACAAACCAATGCCGGCAAAAACATAACCTCCTTGGTGGAGGTAAAAATGCTTGTAAACCATTAAAGCAGTAATTTAAAACTGTATGCACAAAAATGGAGATAATACAGAGTTACATTTACAGTTTTAAATAAATGATTTTATTAGAAGAATGAGGTATTATAAACAGAATCAAAAATGTGTAAATAATCCACTGAAGTACTCCTAATACGGCTGTAAATCCACCTAAAAGCTTCTCCTAACTAAATATACAGCAAATATTAAATACTAGTTGATGTTTATTGAGAGTCTTCCTATTGACTTTTTTTTTTTCTTTCACTGTGGCGTTCACCTTGGAAAACCATGTTCGCACTACACAGTATTAGATTAATAGTTGTTGAGGTTGATGCCCACTCAAAGAACTGTACATTGCAAAAATAAATCCAGAGTAACGTCACATGTTCATACATTCATACAGGAGCATAAACATTCAACCTGCTATAGACAGAAAACATGTTAAGAGTTGAAAGATGAAAGAGAGGATATACTTATTCTCTCTTTCACCGTGTAAGTAACTAAGCAAAAAAGTAGATAAATAAATAGTTCTATATATTTTAAGGGTGCCACCTCTGAATTTCAGAGACTGGAAGTTCCATCTGGGAATAATCAACATATCCCAAAATGAACAGTTTGTAAAGGCTTTGGTAATTTCTTTTTTCATTCTGTCCTTGCATTATTTTAATCTTTGCACTGCTTACTGGAGAGTGAAATACTGTCTGTCTCTTCATGCAAAGCAATACATGCACTATCCTTTCAATGACAAGTCACTCTGGTGTGTTTAGCTGGTTTTTGATGAGCATGATGAGAAATTTTTGGGCAGAGAAAGATGTTTTAGCATTGTTACAGGTGATTTTGTAGAGAAATAATATCGCAAATTGTAAACTGAATTTAAGCAAGATCTTGCATCATAAATCGTGGATATACAGCTCTGGCTAAATTGTTTGTTGTCCAGTTGCTTTTTATATCATACATATGTATCTGAGTAAATTGAACATTTTTTTTTGTTTATTCTAAAAACTGTTACCAACATTTCTCCCACATTCTAAATAAAAAATATTGTCATTTTAAGCATTAATTTGCTGAAAATGACAAATGATCAAAATAAGAAAAATGTAGCTCAGACCTTGAATAAAGTAAACAAGTTCCTATTAATTGTTAAACAAGACATTACTAATGTTTAAGACTTCATAAATCAGTATTTGGTGGAATATCCTTGATTTTCATGCATCTTGTCTCTTCACTTGGCTGTTATGTAGTTTATGCCACTTCTGGGTCTAGAGTGTAAGAAGCTTGTTTTTGTTTGATGTGTTTTGGCCATCTATCTTCCTCTTCATCACATTCCAGAGAAGCTATATTCTACTCTGGTGGCACAGTGGTGGAGTGGCAAGCGTTGTCACAGCAACAAAGCTCCAGGTTTGAAGCCAGAGCCTGCCATCTGAGGTTTCATGTTCTCTGCGTTGGTTCTCTGATACTCCAGTCTTCTATCCACAGTTCAAAGACATGCACCTTAAAACCTTAAATGCTTAGTGTAATAGTGAATGGTTGTTTATCTCTGCATGTCAGACATGTGGACATATGAGAACCCCACTGTCACCAAGTGTCAGCTGGGATGGACTACAGACCTCTGTCAATGATTATGCAGAAACAGAAATTGAGTGAATGTGTCTTACTTGTGAAATATTCACAAATTTTTCTTTTTAAATATGTATTCCATTGTCATAAAGGTCTAAGAATGTGCAAAGCTGACATGACTGGAACTTTGGAACTGATGTAGTTTTGAAAACATTGCAGGTATGTGGACTGTAGATATTTTGTTGCTTGGACATCATGATAACAGTCCATTCACACAGAGTCTACTTAGTATGGTCCTGTACCCACTGACATAGTCTGAGGCAGTAGGTCTGTGGGCTGACTGTGGAGAAGGTCCGTCCTGGATGTCTCAACCTCTTCCACAAATGCTCCAGCCTCTTCTTGAAACCATAAACAGTAAAAATATCGATGATGCCAATGAAGTAGCGCTGCTCCGGCCCATCAATGACATGTAGCGGATTCTTTAAGTTGGGCAGTAAACGGCGGTTTTGGACCCTGAAGTCTGAAAGCTCAGCTGTGTCACTGCATGGTGTGGCGCTCTCTGCATCACCTACCGGCTTCGTACAGCGGCCATCAGTGTCAGATAAAAGCAAAGTTGAGTCATCCTCTGGTACTACGCCTGGAACAGCACCTACGCCGCTGTGGACAGGACTGGAGCCTGGATTTACAGATCTGACAGATACAATCACAGAGAAGAGAAAGCCTGTGAGTCAGCACAAAATTATGCAGAACTGCTCATAACCTACATTTGTTTAGACTGACAGATAAGATGACAGACATATCAGTTGCAAAACAAGTGAGCCTTTATTTAAACACCTGCAGTTTATGAACTTGTGCCATGTACGAACTTATAAGTCAAACATATGAGATAATCATTGTAAATACATTTGCAGATTTGTTAATATGTCACCTTTGTAAAATAACTGCCTACGTTTTTTTTTCAGATTTTTCAGGAAACACAAAAAACTTAACCAGAAATGTAGTATTTGCTTATTTAGGCAAAATGCCATTTCTGACAAAAAATTACTGTTTGGGGCAATTATTTTAGGGAAGTTGAGCTGCATGATACTATGATGTAAGATTTTCAAAGCTTATTTTTAAACACAGAAACTATTTTCTGTTTTCATCTGTCAATCAATCTATCTTTTATTTCGCTTTTTTAATCATTAGTCGTAAAAAATATTTTTCAATCATTTCACTCTTAATCATGCTTCCTGAGAAAACTTGCATAATGATGATGCCAGTGAGGATGTTAATTGGATGTTATTAGAAATATCTGATATAAATAAAAAGAAAAGAGAAACATTATGAAATAAAACAAATTAAAGGAAGCAAATTCCATGGACTTTTACACAACCTGTTCATGATGCTGATTAAAGACCAGTTAATAGCGTGCATAGTCAAGCAACTGAAGATGGCTGTAGTAAAGGCCTCCAGGGAGGATAATCATTGTTTTAAATTGTATTAAAAACAATCTTCATATTTATAATGATCTTGGTCCAATTACTTTTGAGCCTCTGAAAATGACAAGACTATATTTAAAATGGTTAGAATTCCTGAACCTTTAATGCCATATTTTTGTTAACCTCATTGAATTAAAGTCCATACTTCAAATGTTTCATTTCAGGTCCATGGTGGTGGTGCACAGTGGCAAATGTGCAAAACTGTTCAAATACTTATGGAACAGACTGGACGTATATTTCAGTTTAGTCTAACCAACCAATGCTTCAAGTTTCTCTAACTCCAAAGATGTGAAGCCTGCCAGTTAAAACAGGTTAATGTGTGGTTTGTTTTTCATTCAGTAAATATGGTGGACCACTGAGTTAGTGTTTAAGTTTCACCACAGTCTTTGTGTTTGTTGTGGACAGACGCTAGTGTTTCCATGTTTTCCAAAAAAAATATCAGCTGACTTCTAAAGCATCATTTTAGTTGATTTCAGTTTTGAAATAACAGTGGTAAGTAGTTGGGTTTGGGAGTGAAAAACAGAATCAAGAAATTGACTGTTTTATCGTTTGTATCTTGGAAACACTTTCTTGCTGACGTTTCTGACGCAATAAGCACATCTGTTTTTCATCTGTCTGCTATAAAAAAGTACCACTGGTTGTGTGATATTAGGATATTTGTGGTGTATCATGGTTAACATGTGTCATAGTGATGTCTCAGATTGTTTTCAGTCTCTTACAGTCAAACTGCAAAATTACAATGTAGAAATGACAAAATGACTCATTGTAGCAGTTTCACTTCATGGAATCAATCTGATGCTCTCTCACTTGCTTTTTCTTTCTGTCCTTGCAGAGCTGATGAGTGGCCAGTGTTAAAATAATATGTCATTCAATATTTTTCTTATAATAAACAAATCCAATGTAATAACATTCTCAAATTTTAAGTGCTTATTCTTTTGGATATAGCATTCAATCTGAAGTCCATTAGAGAGATGGTAAGGTCAATAATGACCTAAAACATGTACATTATCTAGATGTTTTGAGTCATAAATGGCCTCAGCTTCAGATTTATACATGGTGCATGTTTTGTCAGCAGCACACTTTAGAGTCACTTTCAGTAGTTGATATTAGGATCAACCATTCTTTGAATGGGATTTGTTTCCATTAAGTAAAAGAAAGGATTCTGTCTCTTTTATAACTTAAACCGAAATATCAAAAGCCATTTTTAGGGATGTAAGGTGCTTATTAATGTATTTGTTTATTTTTGTTTTCCTGACAGAAAAAAAAGTCTTACATGCTGAAGTCTCACCCTCTTCATATTTTGACAGTTATTTTTACAAGACTGTCTGTGATTTCAAAGTTCATTTCAAACTAAAAGTAAAAGTAAAACTAAGTAAAACATCTTGGTGTAACTGTCCATACCAGTAAATATTTAAAAGAACTGGTTCCAGTCAAACAAGACTTGATGTTTTGACAACAAAGGCAGCATTATTTACTAATTTAATTTAATTTAGCTTTTGACTTTTATTGGACATATGCTCCACCAGTTTCCATTGACTCTTTTCCAGAAATTGCTTATCTATGCCACCTTTCTAAGAATCCCATGTATAACAGTATTTCATTCATTCATCAAGCTGTTACTCTTTCTGTACATCACACGACAAGTGATTCAGCCTCCCAATGAAATTCATCACAGGAAAAACTAGAAAAGTGCAGACCTCCACCAAGGCAGATCAGTGCCCCCCCCCCCCCACCAATCACCACCAAAATTTTATCATTTGTTTCTTGTGCCAGTATCAACATTTCCTGAAATTTTCATCCAAATCTGTCTATAACTTTTTGAGTTATCTTACACATGGACAGACAGACGGACAGACAGACAGACAGACAAACAGACAGACACACCAACGCCGGCAAAAACATAACTTCCTTGGCGGAGGTAAAAACTGAGCTGAAAATCGAGAGATAAATCTGTGTGGGTGTGGCAGTACTAAAATATATCAACACTGATGAACAAATTTCCTTACACATTCTGATTTTGATTCAGACTGTTTCCCTCAGGCTAAATTATCTCTGAGTTAGGAAAGAAAAAAGCATTAAAATTATGAAGATACTAACTTTTTGGTTCTCACGATGAGCGAGGCAAAGGAGAGACTCTGATGGCGCTCGTCCTGGTGTAAAGGCTGATGTGCCAGAAGGAGGCTGTAGTCCAGCACATTGAGCCTCCGGAGAAACTGTGTGTCAATCTCCACCTGTCGCAGGAGCCAGGGCCGCTGCTGGTCTGCACACATTTACATACACATTTACACACAGCGTCATGTTACAGCTCAGGTCATTACTGCTCAACACAGGAACATATAAAGTACATCTCCATACCACATGCCAACACAGTTTTACTAAACATGGCTGAAAGTATACAGTGTCCAGACTGACCTGGAAGGAGAGCAGTTTACTATTAGAGAAACATGATCCTCAAATCACCTGTTTTTAGATGTTCCAAAAAACATCTGAAGACAAAAGGCGACAGAGCCTTTTCTGTGGCAGGTCCGTGACTCTGGAACACTCTGCCCAAACATAACCCATGTACACAGTCCATTGAGCACCTTAAATCTCTTCTTAAGACGCATCTATTTGCACTGGCTTTTAATACATGTGTGTGACTTTTATTTCTTTAATCTTCTGGTTGTGTTTTTAGGTACTATTTATCCTATTATTGTGTATCTGTTTTTATCAGTTCTAGTATATCTTATCTTGTATATCTATATATTTTTACTAGTTTTATCATATCTTGTAGTTTTACCTACATATATCCTTGGACAGCACTTTGAGCACTTTGCTATATAAATGTGCTACATAAATAAAGTTGACCTTGACCTTCTCATATATAAAGGCTCCTGTCATTTCTCTAGATTGTCCTCTCTCATCTCTTAAGTCCCCTGACCTTTGTGCCTGAAAACAATTTCAGCACACCACCTTGAAGAATGTCTTAACCCTGTAAAACCTGAACCATTAAATCACTGACAGAAAATTCCAGTTCTTTGAAAATGGAGCCTTTTTTGGTACTTCTGAACCAATTTTTTTTTTTTTTTTCAAATATCAATTTCTATGTATGACTGTCAATTTTGTATCATATTTGATACATCGGGTCTCAATGCTCAAATATTGTTATTTTTGAACAAACAGAAACATAATATGACACAAACATGTCTAACAAATTGGTAATTCTTTTAAAAAAATTGGCAACATTCTGCCTCCTTCCTCATTAATGACAATCTTGGTGTGTCACTAGAAAGGTCTCTGGTGAACAAATTCCTCCCCCTTATTGGATAATCCGTGTATTCCATGTATCTAATTGTATACATCAGGTTTTTCAAGAAAAAAATATCACATTGGTCATGTAGAGGGCTTCAAAACTCATGTATCAAATAGGACACGTTTGGCATTATAGGGTTAATTCCTAAAATGCATCTCAGGATAAAGGAGTGAGCAGAGTGGAAGCTTGCTAGAGGAGGTATGAGTATAATGGCTTCAAAGCAGAAGTATCAGGCACTTGTACTTGTTTCCTCTGCATGTTTTCTGCTCACATTTCAGGTGAGAAAGATCAGAGGACAGTAATTACACAAAGGATGTACAAATTAATAAATAAAAAGTGGGGAGAAAACTTCACACACTGTACCCTTACCCAGAGTGATGTATTGACCTTCAAAGTTGAGGTCTTTGAGAACCACAATGATCTGGCTTCCCTCTGGTGCTGGATCTGTCCACCGACTCACTTCACAGCCTTTAATGTCGTACCTGCAGCATAACATAACAGCAATGGATCCATCCTACATCATCTGAGAATCTACTGTTGAAACCACACTTCCCTGAATAAACCAAACTTACCTGGCATTGATTCTCTCATCTGGATAAAACACACTTTGCATAACAATGAAGTATTTCTGCACAGGACAAATGGAAACAAACTACATTACAGTGTTGTTTAAAATACTGTTATTAAATTCTACATAGTTTAGAGCTGTACCTTTTGCCTGTGGGGGAACTTGATCCTGTGAACACCTAAAATTGAAACAATTCCATCAATAATAACAGAAATATATAAATCGAACAGAAAAGAACAGGAAATATCATGAAAATAACAGTATTGCATTTAAGCAGTGTTAGTGCAAATTCTATTTTGCTAAAATACAATTTTAACTCCACTACATTTATGGCTTTCACTTGCAGATTAATTCATTACAGATCATTTCTACAGAAAATTGTAAGTGTATTATTCTGATATGGCTGCTAACCCTCAAGACTTTAATACTTTAATGTATTTTTGTTTTTACAACAAAGTATTTCTACACTGATATTATTTCACATATAGAACTAAAAGATATGAATATTTCTTACTCCACTAACCTAAACATTTGAAAAGTTTCTCTTTTTTTCATGTAGCATCACTATTTACTGTGACATGGCAGAAAAACTCTGGACTTTTAATATATACATTACACCCTCCATAATACAGAATCCATTAAGATTAAGTGGGTCACAAAATAATTTAATCTCTAACACTTTTTGGAATGTTTCTATGTTAAGATTTTTTGTAGCAATGTTGTACAGGACATATAAGGAGAGTAAAAAGTGGTTTTGCATGTTTTAAGCCCTGCTCCACACAGACAGATGTTTTTTGCTGATGTTCCTTCACTCATCTGTTTATTTACTGCACCTCTGAGTTTATTTGTCTCAGCTCAGACATTTACAGAATCAGACAAAGATCTAAACAAACAGGTAAAAATTGTTAAATTGTTACTTACTAAGTGATAACAACTTTCATTTCAGATATACTGATTAGATCCTTCAGCGGTTATAAACTGTTATGAAGTAAAATCTGTTTTTTATTTGGTTTATCTGTGCCTCATTTTGATTGTGTTTCATTTCTGAGGGTGTTCACCGAGAAACTTGACCAGCAGTGAATGGGGAAATTCCTCAAGTGTTCCATGTAGATCTTCAGGTTGGATAGAAGGAATCGTATTTCCCTTTTATTCTGGGTCTTCAAAAAGAAGCGTTTGTCATTTCTAGAAATTCAGAAGCATAACAGACCTCTGTCTTATGAGTGATAAGTAACACAACAATTAACATTCATAGGAAAACATCATCCATTAAACACTCTCCATTTTAGAATATATATATTCTCTCACATTTACAGTTTCCTAACACAAAATTATCAGATGTTTAGTTTAGCTTAGATATGACATAACTTTAATACAAGGCCAATGTGGAAATATCTTAAAGTTGTAACGCAGCTGATGTCTGCTGAGAGTGGCTTCCACAGTCTGACATGTGATTTCTCTCTAAAAATACTAGTATTTTTTCAGGAGCCTAATTGCTCTATTCATCAGATCGCAGATAAAATAGAAGCTTTGATGTCTACCATGTAGGCTTTGACTGGTAGGTCAGTGCGACAAGTCAAACTTTGAGAGTTTCATTTTATTTGACAAAATAGTTTTTTTCCTGACAGATCGTTCGACTATAATTGTGGTTAGCTCCAAAAACAGGATTTTAAGATGTAAAAGCCCTGATGAAGACCAGAGGTCGCAACATGTTGGCTGTATTTTAAATGACTGTCATGGAAAAATAAAGACGTTTTATTTTTACACAAATCTTACAGTGTGCCTTAGAATATTTTTTGAAATCTTGCATGGTAATGCGGATTCTTCTTGACTCTAAATAAGATTTTAAAATGTTTGTGTGTTTGTGACAAAATGCTTGATGAAGTTTACAGTTTTACCAAGCCAGTAAGCTAGCGTTTAGCATAGGCTCACCTCTGACCACTAGTTCAGAAACCAACAGGCAACATCACAGTTTCTACATCAAATACATGGTTTTTTTTATGTATGTATCTTTTATATATAGATTTTATTGGGCTAAATCTGGGACCTCGAGTACCAAATTTTGTGCCATCTCATGTGTAAATGTGTACTGGTATGACAATAAAGTTCTGTGAACCCTTGAATCCTTCAAATATAAACAGTCTATGCTCTAAGCAGTGTCAATAACACCCAAAGAATTATGAGACAGCATTTCCTTTAAAAGTGCCTGACAAACTGAAACAAGCGAAGTTCACAGGAACATCTTTATACTACAGTTAGAGGAAACTGTGTGACTTACGTCAGGAAGAAATCAGCCTTGCTCTTGGAGTTGCTGATGAACTGGAGGTAGCAGTGTTCAGAGCACAGAGACTGCTGATACTCCTGCTCTGACATCCCTAAAGAGCTACGCAGGCTGGCAAACACTGGACCTGCAAACGTCTCCATAGTGAAATCCTACACAGAGAAAAAAAGAAAAAGGAATCAGACTCCACAGGGGAGTTACTTAAAATGTTGTTAGTTTTTGTCTCCAGGGACATGGTACGTCCACTCACCTTATGAACGTGAGTAACCTCTAATCTGAAATGTTCATCCGACAATTCAGTCTAGAGAAGGAAAAACATTCGATATTAGGAGGAGCAAGAAGGGCAAGACTTTTACTACATATGAGAGTAAACTGTAATTTATGTCAGAATGTATTTCTTTCAGATATGATACTGCACGAGCTGAGTATATTAACCCGAATACCATGAACGCCCAGAGATTTACCACTGATTTTATTATTCTGGTTTTCACACAGCTCTCATTGTTGCCATCAGCTGTTCCTAGGATTGAATGACCAGAAAACAAAAGACTGCAAGACTGGTTAGATAATCATCTAAAATCCCATTTATTTGGATTCATTTCTCTAACTGTCTTGCGTTCATACTTCTAATCAAATAATGTATGCAACTATAGATAAATTGGCAATTTACATACCATCTTAATGTAAATTTTGGCATTCAAAATGAAGGCCAACTAACAAAAAAGGGGAGCAGCATTTTACCTGAAATGTACATTAGTGACCACTGTCAAACTGCCCTATACTTGAACTGAAGCCCTTCAGTTCTGACTTTCTGTGTCTCTCTGGTTTGCACTACTCTGAGATACTAATCATGAGGAGTAAATTAGTTCCTTAGCAACATTAGCACATATCTCGATTTAGTTAGGCATATTCAACTGATTACAGCTATCTAATCACAGCAGAGCAAAGTGTCATTCCTACTACCTCAATCCAGTACTAAACATTAATGCATTATAACAGACAGCAGCTGCCGCAGTATTCTGAGTTAGACTGAGGGCACACTAGAGGTTATAGTAACTAACTACTGACTCTAATATACTCAAATGAAAGTTATATTAAGCATGCTAACAACAGAGTGGCTACTTCTTCATACTGATGAGAACTTTTAGCAATACATTATTATAAATAGCACTTTTAGGGCTTTTTTCAGACATGACTCAGTATTTACTGAATAAACCACAGTCCTTCCATGATGTCTGTCAAGTGACCTTTTCCAAATAGGAAGCAGTGAGATTGCTGAGAAATTATTTTGTTAATGTCAGCATTTGGGTCCAAACAGTCAAGGCAGTGACTGTATGTTTTTTTCCCCTATTTTTCTACTTGTCTAAAACTTGTTGAAGGTCCTGGCTCTATTACAGCAGTGCATCATTTCACTTTGTGCTCTGCTGTGTATTGATATAAAATTGTTACTTTATTTATCTTCTCCTGAACTAAGCAGCACAAGTAAAAGGCTGACGAACAAAACACAAAAAGATCCCAATTTGCGTGTACTAATTTGCATGCGCAATCTAGAATTTTGTGCGTGGGGTTTGTGGGTGATTTTATAAGTGATTGTGTAAATGACAACAGGTGCAAAGTCTTGCAGACCATCCTGTTTAAATGAGGATTTTGTGTGCACTACTAGTTGTTGTCATGGAGACAGTACTAATGGCAGCAGTGTGCTGAATGATCGAGACGCATGGAAGTGTAACGTTGGAGGAGTTTTGTCATAGAAGGTATTGCATGACTCCTTCTCGTGGCTGGCTCCAAATCTGCTCTGACTTCCATCAACAGCTCCAAAATGACAAGGCTGTGTAGGCGATATGTTTTAATGAGTGTTTCCTCATTCATTCCAAAAATGTTCACACAAGGGGGAAAAATGCATTCTCGTGTCTTGTTTCATTTCGATGTCTCCTTGCAACAATAACTGCAGCCATGTGTGCACAATAACACATACAAATCATTTGACATCAAACCATTTGACGCAGTTTCTATGAGCAAATTTGATGGAAAAGAGAAGCTCCTTTTCCAAGTTTCTGTGCTGAGGAATGGAATAGAGCAGTCGAGTCATATATGACGAGCTCTTAACAGTTATCTGTAATCACAACCATCACCATGTATTTAACCTGTAGTTTTCAGGCTGGAACCATACAGCCTGAAAACACAAGGAGTAGATACAGACATCTCATGTCCGCTCAGACCACTTGAATTACAATATGCTTTGAGGTAATTATGGAATTTGTGATAAATAACATCAAAAGTATCAAGAACTGCAACTTCAATAAAAATACATAATATAACCTTGATTGTCTTGTAATGTGTGCAAATTTCATATATTTTAAGTGACACTTTAAAAATAATTTAAAAAGTAGAACAAATATAACAGGAGCTAAACTATGTTCTGTGTAAAGGAATGAGTGAGATCATGTTAGTGTTGTGTTTTTGGGACTCTGCAAGTACGACAACAGGCACGAGGGTCATACATCAGCCTGTTGAGTCAGCAGGGATTAGGGTGAAGCAGCAGCACATGGCTGTGTGTTAAACCATCCTGTGACCATTCATTCAGCCGCAGAGTGGACACAGCATTCCAACCTCAGGTTTAAAGCTGCAATAGGCAGGAATCAGGGAATGGCGAAATCTGAAGCTTGCATCTCACCTCTGCCTATCTGAAGCCCCTCCCAGCAGACAAGCATGGCGTATGCAATTTCAAACAGCCAATAGGAGCCCCTCTTGTCTATTTGAAAAGACCTGTGATTGGTCAGTTTCTTCAGACACAAATTTGATTTTAACCCTAAAACACTAAACCTTTGAAAGTAGAGAGCTAAGAGGAGTCCCATTCTCTCTAATGAATTACAGTATGCAGAGACGTTACTGTGATATTTTTACTCCACAATACACCAAAATATTACTTTATTTAAGGCCATGTTCAGGAAGTTATTCCTCTCTTTTAGCTGTGAAGGCGACAAACACATTACTTAACCCCAAATGTTCCAACCCATCAGTCAGTGTTCAGCTTCACAACCCATCCTTCTGTATTTGTACTACATAAGACCGTATTATACAGAGTAGAACAATTATTTGCCAAAGATACAGTGATGGGATAACTAATAGAAGATCAAATTTAAAGATGAGGTATTGAATTTCCAAATCCGATGATGATATCCTTCAAGGTCTTATGTAATTGAATCCGTGCATCTGTGATTTATTACAGTTACAATAGGAAAATATGTAATACATGGAAGTAACGAATGTTAATGTTGGTGATTACAGTGGGTTACAACAATTTACATCAAACATATTCCCTTCCATAGAAAACTTGTACGTATAATAATAACTCATTATGTTGCTTAGTGCTTTTTTTGTGCATGTTTTCTTCTGGCAGATTTCTGGACCATGTGGGTCAGCAAAGCATAGGACAAATTTAACCACATCAAGAGTAAGATTGCTTATAAGGAGCTATGTCTACTTTTATGTCCATTCATTCATGCACTCTGTACTCAACTTTTGAAGATTGTTTTTAATTAATTCTTAAGCTTTACCTTTGTGCATTGCTCTGAGCAGCTTGATACTACAATCATTGGCTGTGATGAGAACATATTCCAGTGCCGGAAATTGAACAATATTTTCCCTCTAAAATCAGAAAATGGCTCATGGCTTTTAATAAAATTTTACAGTAAGGAATGGACTATTGTGATGTTTAAACAGCAGCACTTCAGCTTTGTT